>NW_028122909.1:0-171565 GCF_965194805.1 Balaenoptera borealis
CTGATAAACGCAAAACATCAGGAAATATGAGACGCATGCAAATCCAATCTACACAAAGGTATCACCTCACACCAGTCAGAATGACCATCAGCAAAAAGTCTACAAACAATAGATGTTGAAGAAGTTGTGGAGAATAGCGTAACCTCTCGGTCTAAGTGGGATGTAAACTGGTAACGGCCAATAATAGGAACAGAATGGCAGCGCATTTAAAGGTAAAAATTGAGTCACCATATGATCCGGAAGTCCCACTATTGGGCCTTTCACCTGTGAAAGTCAGAATCAAAAAGACACGGGATGGGGCTTCCCTGGTGGTGCAGTGGTTGAGAGTCTGCCTGCCAAGGCAGGGGCCACGGGTTCGATCCCTGGTCTGGGAGGATCCCGCATGCCGCGGAGCAATTGGGCCCGTGAGCCAAAGCTGCTGAGCCTGCGCATCTGGAGCCTGTGCTCCGCAGCGGGAGAGGCCGCGATGGTGGGAGGCCCGCGCACCGTGATGAGGAGTGGCCCCCACTTGCCGCAACTGGAGAAAGCCCTCGCACAGAAACAAGGAACCAGCACAGCCAAAAATAAATAAATAAATTCATTAATTAATTTAAAAAAAAAAATCTTAAAAAAAAAAGACACGGGATGGAAAATCGTGTATTGCAGCAGTATTTACAATAGCCAAGACATGGAAGCAAACAAAATGTCCATCAACAGATAAATGGACACAGAAGAAGTGGTACACATACCGAATGGAAGAGTAGCCTCGGGAAAAAAATGAACAATGCCGTTTTCAGGACTACACATGAGCCTAGAAATAATCATATTAGCTTAAGTAAGTCAAGAGGGAATGATAAATATCCTATGATATCTTGTATACATGTTAGCCTAAGGTTGCTACCAATAAACATATTTTCACAGAAAAAGACACTCACAGACTTATAAAACAAACTAATGGTTAGCCAAAATGAAAGGTGGGAGGATGGATAAATTAGGACTATGGGGCTAACACAGATATACTAATGTATGTTAAATGTATATAAACATATAACATATAAACCATATGAATTATATACTCACCAATACATATAAAATATATAAAGACAAAACACCTACCAAATACCAAGGGAGGTCTACTCAACTTTCTGTAATAACATACAAGGTAACAGGATCCGAAGATGACCAGACATATGTATGAATCATTGAGCAGATTCTGTACAGCCAGAAAACCACAACACTCTAATCAAATTTACTCCGATAAGAAATAGAAATTAAATTTAAAAAACAAACATAAGTAAGGTGACATAAACTTCTGGGGGCTTGTCCCAGCACATTCCACTCTAATTTACAACCTTGGAACACTACTTTCAGGAAGACTCTTTTGCACTAGTAACAAGCGTTGAGAACGTAATAATGCTGCCGCCTTGTGGTTGTTTCCCATAACAGCAGCTTTAAACCAAGTGCTAATGGTTGCTTAATAGTCACAAGGACTGCAGGGCTGTAAATGACACCTGCCCTCAACAAATGCCCTGGGGTAGGGAATAGGCAAGAAAATTCTACACATTACAACTTTTTCAAGAAGTCAATACGAAGAGGGAAGTTGTAGTCACTCTTTAAAAAAGAAGGAAAAGAAAAAAGAGGACATGCCTAAAGTTCAGTATAAGGAATTATTAGCCACATGCAAATCCAACGTGAAAACGTTTCAGCTCACACCAGTCAAATGACCATCAGCAAAAAGTCTACAAACTATAAATGCTAAGGGCTTTTAGAGAACTCTGTAATTTCTAGATGCTGGTGGAATGTAAAGTGGTAACAGCACTAACGAAAACTGAACGGAGCTGCTTTAAAACGTAAAAATTGAGCTACCATATGATGCGGCAGGGCACCTTTTGGGCCTATAACCTAAGACCACAAGAATCGGAAAGACAGAGGCAGGCAAATGTGCACTGCAGCAATACTGAAATAGCCAAGACATGGAAACACAAAAAAGGTCCATAATCAGACGAATGGACAAAGAAGAAGTGGTAATATGGACAGAATGGAATATCCGTCACGGAAAAAAATAAAAGAATGGCATATGCAGCACCACAGAGGAGCCTAGAGATAATCACACAACGTGAAGTAAGTCAGAATGAGAAAGACAAATGCCCTATGATGTCCCTTATGTTATCTGAAAATTCATAAAAATGAACATATTTCCATAGAGAAAGGCAATCTCAGATTGAGAAGACAAACTTATGGTTAAGCCAAAGAAAACGTGTGAGGAATGGATAAATTAGGATATTGGGGTTAACACACATATACTAATACATATAAAATATATAATCCCCAAAGACCTATGGAATACCAAGAGTGGTCTACTCAACACTCTGTAACAACCTACATGGAAAAGGACCCAAAGATCAATAAATATAGGTATATGTGTAAATGAACAAGATTCTGTACTCCTACAAAAAAAAAATTTTTTTCAATCAAATTTGCTCTGATAAAAACTACAACTTAAAGAGACAGACAAGAATTACGGAGGTTAAACTTATGGGGGTTTGTCCTGGCACATTCCACTCTAATCTGCAACCTAAAACCACAACTTGCAGCGAAGTTCTGTTTCCCTAGCAAGCAGAGTTGGCAACGTAGAAATCCTGCCACCCAAAAGCCGTTTCCTCAAACAGCAGCTTTAAATCTACTGCTAATGGTCACTAATATTCACAAGGACTGCAGGGCTGTAAATGACTCATGCCCTCAAAAAATGTCCTGGGGAAGGGAATGGCCAAAAGAATCCAAACGCAGCAAATTTTTCAAGAAGGCAGTTAGAAGTTGTACGTTTCGCTCAATCTTAAAAAAAAAGTGAAAAGGACACTGATAAACGCAAAACATCAGGAAATATGAGACGCATGCAAATCCAATCTACACAAAGGTATCACCTCACACCAGTCAGAATGACCATCAGCAAAAAGTCTACAAACAATAGATGTTGAAGAAGTTGTGGAGAATAGCGTAACCTCTCGGTCTAAGTGGGATGTAAACTGGTAACGGCCAATAATAGGAACAGAATGGCAGCGCATTTAAAGGTAAAAATTGAGTCACCATATGATCCGGAAGTCCCACTATTGGGCCTTTCACCTGTGAAAGTCAGAATCAAAAAGACACGGGATGGGGCTTCCCTGGTGGTGCAGTGGTTGAGAGTCTGCCTGCCAAGGCAGGGGCCACGGGTTCGATCCCTGGTCTGGGAGGATCCCGCATGCCGCGGAGCAATTGGGCCCGTGAGCCAAAGCTGCTGAGCCTGCGCATCTGGAGCCTGTGCTCCGCAGCGGGAGAGGCCGCGATGGTGGGAGGCCCGCGCACCGTGATGAGGAGTGGCCCCCACTTGCCGCAACTGGAGAAAGCCCTCGCACAGAAACAAGGAACCAGCACAGCCAAAAATAAATAAATAAATTCATTAATTAATTTAAAAAAAAAATCTTAAAAAAAAAAAGACACGGGATGGAAAATCGTGTATTGCAGCAGTATTTACAATAGCCAAGACATGGAAGCAAACAAAATGTCCATCAACAGATAAATGGACACAGAAGAAGTGGTACACATACCGAATGGAAGAGTAGCCTCGGGAAAAAAATGAACAATGCCGTTTTCAGGACTACACATGAGCCTAGAAATAATCATATTAGCTTAAGTAAGTCAAGAGGGAATGATAAATATCCTATGATATCTTGTATACATGTTAGCCTAAGGTTGCTACCAATAAACATATTTTCACAGAAAAAGACACTCACAGACTTATAAAACAAACTAATGGTTAGCCAAAATGAAAGGTGGGAGGATGGATAAATTAGGACTATGGGGCTAACACAGATATACTAATGTATGTTAAATGTATATAAACATATAACATATAAACCATATGAATTATATACTCACCAATACATATAAAATATATAAAGACAAAACACCTACCAAATACCAAGGGAGGTCTACTCAACTTTCTGTAATAACATACAAGGTAACAGGATCCGAAGATGACCAGACATATGTATGAATCATTGAGCAGATTCTGTACAGCCAGAAAACCACAACACTCTAATCAAATTTACTCCGATAAGAAATAGAAATTAAATTTAAAAAACAAACATAAGTAAGGTGACATAAACTTCTGGGGGCTTGTCCCAGCACATTCCACTCTAATTTACAACCTTGGAACACTACTTTCAGGAAGACTCTTTTGCACTAGTAACAAGCGTTGAGAACGTAATAATGCTGCCGCCTTGTGGTTGTTTCCCATAACAGCAGCTTTAAACCAAGTGCTAATGGTTGCTTAATAGTCACAAGGACTGCAGGGCTGTAAATGACACCTGCCCTCAACAAATGCCCTGGGGTAGGGAATAGGCAAGAAAATTCTACACATTACAACTTTTTCAAGAAGTCAATACGAAGAGGGAAGTTGTAGTCACTCTTTAAAAAAGAAGGAAAAGAAAAAAGAGGACATGCCTAAAGTTCAGTATAAGGAATTATTAGCCACATGCAAATCCAACGTGAAAACGTTTCAGCTCACACCAGTCAAATGACCATCAGCAAAAAGTCTACAAACTATAAATGCTAAGGGCTTTTAGAGAACTCTGTAATTTCTAGATGCTGGTGGAATGTAAAGTGGTAACAGCACTAACGAAAACTGAACGGAGCTGCTTTAAAACGTAAAAATTGAGCTACCATATGATGCGGCAGGGCACCTTTTGGGCCTATAACCTAAGACCACAAGAATCGGAAAGACAGAGGCAGGCAAATGTGCACTGCAGCAATACTGAAATAGCCAAGACATGGAAACACAAAAAAGGTCCATAATCAGACGAATGGACAAAGAAGAAGTGGTAATATGGACAGAATGGAATATCCGTCACGGAAAAAAATAAAAGAATGGCATATGCAGCACCACAGAGGAGCCTAGAGATAATCACACAACGTGAAGTAAGTCAGAATGAGAAAGACAAATGCCCTATGATGTCCCTTATGTTATCTGAAAATTCATAAAAATGAACATATTTCCATAGAGAAAGGCAATCTCAGATTGAGAAGACAAACTTATGGTTAAGCCAAAGAAAACGTGTGAGGAATGGATAAATTAGGATATTGGGGTTAACACACATATACTAATACATATAAAATATATAATCCCCAAAGACCTATGGAATACCAAGAGTGGTCTACTCAACACTCTGTAACAACCTACATGGAAAAGGACCCAAAGATCAATAAATATAGGTATATGTGTAAATGAACAAGATTCTGTACTCCTACAAAAAAAAAATTTTTTTCAATCAAATTTGCTCTGATAAAAACTACAACTTAAAGAGACAGACAAGAATTACGGAGGTTAAACTTATGGGGGTTTGTCCTGGCACATTCCACTCTAATCTGCAACCTAAAACCACAACTTGCAGCGAAGTTCTGTTTCCCTAGCAAGCAGAGTTGGCAACGTAGAAATCCTGCCACCCAAAAGCCGTTTCCTCAAACAGCAGCTTTAAATCTACTGCTAATGGTCACTAATATTCACAAGGACTGCAGGGCTGTAAATGACTCATGCCCTCAAAAAATGTCCTGGGGAAGGGAATGGCCAAAAGAATCCAAACGCAGCAAATTTTTCAAGAAGGCAGTTAGAAGTTGTACGTTTCGCTCAATCTTAAAAAAAAAGTGAAAAGGACACTGATAAACGCAAAACATCAGGAAATATGAGACGCATGCAAATCCAATCTACACAAAGGTATCACCTCACACCAGTCAGAATGACCATCAGCAAAAAGTCTACAAACAATAGATGTTGAAGAAGTTGTGGAGAATAGCGTAACCTCTCGGTCTAAGTGGGATGTAAACTGGTAACGGCCAATAATAGGAACAGAATGGCAGCGCATTTAAAGGTAAAAATTGAGTCACCATATGATCCGGAAGTCCCACTATTGGGCCTTTCACCTGTGAAAGTCAGAATCAAAAAGACACGGGATGGGGCTTCCCTGGTGGTGCAGTGGTTGAGAGTCTGCCTGCCAAGGCAGGGGCCACGGGTTCGATCCCTGGTCTGGGAGGATCCCGCATGCCGCGGAGCAATTGGGCCCGTGAGCCAAAGCTGCTGAGCCTGCGCATCTGGAGCCTGTGCTCCGCAGCGGGAGAGGCCGCGATGGTGGGAGGCCCGCGCACCGTGATGAGGAGTGGCCCCCACTTGCCGCAACTGGAGAAAGCCCTCGCACAGAAACAAGGAACCAGCACAGCCAAAAATAAATAAATAAATTCATTAATTAATTTAAAAAAAAAATCTTAAAAAAAAAAAGACACGGGATGGAAAATCGTGTATTGCAGCAGTATTTACAATAGCCAAGACATGGAAGCAAACAAAATGTCCATCAACAGATAAATGGACACAGAAGAAGTGGTACACATACCGAATGGAAGAGTAGCCTCGGGAAAAAAATGAACAATGCCGTTTTCAGGACTACACATGAGCCTAGAAATAATCATATTAGCTTAAGTAAGTCAAGAGGGAATGATAAATATCCTATGATATCTTGTATACATGTTAGCCTAAGGTTGCTACCAATAAACATATTTTCACAGAAAAAGACACTCACAGACTTATAAAACAAACTAATGGTTAGCCAAAATGAAAGGTGGGAGGATGGATAAATTAGGACTATGGGGCTAACACAGATATACTAATGTATGTTAAATGTATATAAACATATAACATATAAACCATATGAATTATATACTCACCAATACATATAAAATATATAAAGACAAAACACCTACCAAATACCAAGGGAGGTCTACTCAACTTTCTGTAATAACATACAAGGTAACAGGATCCGAAGATGACCAGACATATGTATGAATCATTGAGCAGATTCTGTACAGCCAGAAAACCACAACACTCTAATCAAATTTACTCCGATAAGAAATAGAAATTAAATTTAAAAAACAAACATAAGTAAGGTGACATAAACTTCTGGGGGCTTGTCCCAGCACATTCCACTCTAATTTACAACCTTGGAACACTACTTTCAGGAAGACTCTTTTGCACTAGTAACAAGCGTTGAGAACGTAATAATGCTGCCGCCTTGTGGTTGTTTCCCGTAACAGCAGCTTTAAACCAAGTGCTAATGGTTGCTTAATAGTCACAAGGACTGCAGGGCTGTAAATGACACCTGCCCTCAACAAATGCCCTGGGGTAGGGAATAGGCAAGAAAATTCTACACATTACAACTTTTTCAAGAAGTCAATACGAAGAGGGAAGTTGTAGTCACTCTTTAAAAAAGAAGGAAAAGAAAAAAGAGGACATGCCTAAAGTTCAGTATAAGGAATTATTAGCCACATGCAAATCCAACGTGAAAACGTTTCAGCTCACACCAGTCAAATGACCATCAGCAAAAAGTCTACAAACTATAAATGCTAAGGGCTTTTAGAGAACTCTGTAATTTCTAGATGCTGGTGGAATGTAAAGTGGTAACAGCACTAACGAAAACTGAACGGAGCTGCTTTAAAACGTAAAAATTGAGCTACCATATGATGCGGCAGGGCACCTTTTGGGCCTATAACCTAAGACCACAAGAATCGGAAAGACAGAGGCAGGCAAATGTGCACTGCAGCAATACTGAAATAGCCAAGACATGGAAACACAAAAAAGGTCCATAATCAGACGAATGGACAAAGAAGAAGTGGTAATATGGACAGAATGGAATATCCGTCACGGAAAAAAATAAAAGAATGGCATATGCAGCACCACAGAGGAGCCTAGAGATAATCACACAACGTGAAGTAAGTCAGAATGAGAAAGACAAATGCCCTATGATGTCCCTTATGTTATCTGAAAATTCATAAAAATGAACATATTTCCATAGAGAAAGGCAATCTCAGATTGAGAAGACAAACTTATGGTTAAGCCAAAGAAAACGTGTGAGGAATGGATAAATTAGGATATTGGGGTTAACACACATATACTAATACATATAAAATATATAATCCCCAAAGACCTATGGAATACCAAGAGTGGTCTACTCAACACTCTGTAACAACCTACATGGAAAAGGACCCAAAGATCAATAAATATAGGTATATGTGTAAATGAACAAGATTCTGTACTCCTACAAAAAAAAATTTTTTTTCAATCAAATTTGCTCTGATAAAAACTACAACTTAAAGAGACAGACAAGAATTACGGAGGTTAAACTTATGGGGGTTTGTCCTGGCACATTCCACTCTAATCTGCAACCTAAAACCACAACTTGCAGCGAAGTTCTGTTTCCCTAGCAAGCAGAGTTGGCAACGTAGAAATCCTGCCACCCAAAAGCCGTTTCCTCAAACAGCAGCTTTAAATCTACTGCTAATGGTCACTAATATTCACAAGGACTGCAGGGCTGTAAATGACTCATGCCCTCAAAAAATGTCCTGGGGAAGGGAATGGCCAAAAGAATCCAAACGCAGCAAATTTTTCAAGAAGGCAGTTAGAAGTTGTACGTTTCGCTCAATCTTAAAAAAAAAGTGAAAAGGACACTGATAAACGCAAAACATCAGGAAATATGAGACGCATGCAAATCCAATCTACACAAAGGTATCACCTCACACCAGTCAGAATGACCATCAGCAAAAAGTCTACAAACAATAGATGTTGAAGAAGTTGTGGAGAATAGCGTAACCTCTCGGTCTAAGTGGGATGTAAACTGGTAACGGCCAATAATAGGAACAGAATGGCAGCGCATTTAAAGGTAAAAATTGAGTCACCATATGATCCGGAAGTCCCACTATTGGGCCTTTCACCTGTGAAAGTCAGAATCAAAAAGACACGGGATGGGGCTTCCCTGGTGGTGCAGTGGTTGAGAGTCTGCCTGCCAAGGCAGGGGCCACGGGTTCGATCCCTGGTCTGGGAGGATCCCGCATGCCGCGGAGCAATTGGGCCCGTGAGCCAAAGCTGCTGAGCCTGCGCATCTGGAGCCTGTGCTCCGCAGCGGGAGAGGCCGCGATGGTGGGAGGCCCGCGCACCGTGATGAGGAGTGGCCCCCACTTGCCGCAACTGGAGAAAGCCCTCGCACAGAAACAAGGAACCAGCACAGCCAAAAATAAATAAATAAATTCATTAATTAATTTAAAAAAAAAATCTTAAAAAAAAAAAGACACGGGATGGAAAATCGTGTATTGCAGCAGTATTTACAATAGCCAAGACATGGAAGCAAACAAAATGTCCATCAACAGATAAATGGACACAGAAGAAGTGGTACACATACCGAATGGAAGAGTAGCCTCGGGAAAAAAATGAACAATGCCGTTTTCAGGACTACACATGAGCCTAGAAATAATCATATTAGCTTAAGTAAGTCAAGAGGGAATGATAAATATCCTATGATATCTTGTATACATGTTAGCCTAAGGTTGCTACCAATAAACATATTTTCACAGAAAAAGACACTCACAGACTTATAAAACAAACTAATGGTTAGCCAAAATGAAAGGTGGGAGGATGGATAAATTAGGACTATGGGGCTAACATAGATATACTAATGTATGTTAAATGTATATAAACATATAACATATAAACCATATGAATTATATACTCACCAATACATATAAAATATATAAAGACAAAACACCTACCAAATACCAAGGGAGGTCTACTCAACTTTCTGTAATAACATACAAGGTAACAGGATCCGAAGATGACCAGACATATGTATGAATCATTGAGCAGATTCTGTACAGCCAGAAAACCACAACACTCTAATCAAATTTACTCCGATAAGAAATAGAAATTAAATTTAAAAAACAAACATAAGTAAGGTGACATAAACTTCTGGGGGCTTGTCCCAGCACATTCCACTCTAATTTACAACCTTGGAACACTACTTTCAGGAAGACTCTTTTGCACTAGTAACAAGCGTTGAGAACGTAATAATGCTGCCGCCTTGTGGTTGTTTCCCGTAACAGCAGCTTTAAACCAAGTGCTAATGGTTGCTTAATAGTCACAAGGACTGCAGGGCTGTAAATGACACCTGCCCTCAACAAATGCCCTGGGGTAGGGAATAGGCAAGAAAATTCTACACATTACAACTTTTTCAAGAAGTCAATACGAAGAGGGAAGTTGTAGTCACTCTTTAAAAAAGAAGGAAAAGAAAAAAGAGGACATGCCTAAAGTTCAGTATAAGGAATTATTAGCCACATGCAAATCCAACGTGAAAACGTTTCAGCTCACACCAGTCAAATGACCATCAGCAAAAAGTCTACAAACTATAAATGCTAAGGGCTTTTAGAGAACTCTGTAATTTCTAGATGCTGGTGGAATGTAAAGTGGTAACAGCACTAACGAAAACTGAACGGAGCTGCTTTAAAACGTAAAAATTGAGCTACCATATGATGCGGCAGGGCACCTTTTGGGCCTATAACCTAAGACCACAAGAATCGGAAAGACAGAGGCAGGCAAATGTGCACTGCAGCAATACTGAAATAGCCAAGACATGGAAACACAAAAAAGGTCCATAATCAGACGAATGGACAAAGAAGAAGTGGTAATATGGACAGAATGGAATATCCGTCACGGAAAAAAATAAAAGAATGGCATATGCAGCACCACAGAGGAGCCTAGAGATAATCACACAACGTGAAGTAAGTCAGAATGAGAAAGACAAATGCCCTATGATGTCCCTTATGTTATCTGAAAATTCATAAAAATGAACATATTTCCATAGAGAAAGGCAATCTCAGATTGAGAAGACAAACTTATGGTTAAGCCAAAGAAAACGTGTGAGGAATGGATAAATTAGGATATTGGGGTTAACACACATATACTAATACATATAAAATATATAATCCCCAAAGACCTATGGAATACCAAGAGTGGTCTACTCAACACTCTGTAACAACCTACATGGAAAAGGACCCAAAGATCAATAAATATAGGTATATGTGTAAATGAACAAGATTCTGTACTCCTACAAAAAAAAATTTTTTTTCAATCAAATTTGCTCTGATAAAAACTACAACTTAAAGAGACAGACAAGAATTACGGAGGTTAAACTTATGGGGGTTTGTCCTGGCACATTCCACTCTAATCTGCAACCTAAAACCACAACTTGCAGCGAAGTTCTGTTTCCCTAGCAAGCAGAGTTGGCAACGTAGAAATCCTGCCACCCAAAAGCCGTTTCCTCAAACAGCAGCTTTAAATCTACTGCTAATGGTCACTAATATTCACAAGGACTGCAGGGCTGTAAATGACTCATGCCCTCAAAAAATGTCCTGGGGAAGGGAATGGCCAAAAGAATCCAAACGCAGCAAATTTTTCAAGAAGGCAGTTAGAAGTTGTACGTTTCGCTCAATCTTAAAAAAAAAGTGAAAAGGACACTGATAAACGCAAAACATCAGGAAATATGAGACGCATGCAAATCCAATCTACACAAAGGTATCACCTCACACCAGTCAGAA
Source organism: Balaenoptera borealis (assembly GCF_965194805.1). Lineage (NCBI taxonomy): Eukaryota > Metazoa > Chordata > Mammalia > Artiodactyla > Balaenopteridae > Balaenoptera > Balaenoptera borealis. The sequence continues at coordinate 11,422 of NW_028122909.1, forward strand.
TGACCATCAGCAAAAAGTCTACAAACAATAGATGTTGAAGAAGTTGTGGAGAATAGCGTAACCTCTCGGTCTAAGTGGGATGTAAACTGGTAACGGCCAATAATAGGAACAGAATGGCAGCGCATTTAAAGGTAAAAATTGAGTCACCATATGATCCGGAAGTCCCACTATTGGGCCTTTCACCTGTGAAAGTCAGAATCAAAAAGACACGGGATGGGGCTTCCCTGGTGGTGCAGTGGTTGAGAGTCTGCCTGCCAAGGCAGGGGCCACGGGTTCGATCCCTGGTCTGGGAGGATCCCGCATGCCGCGGAGCAATTGGGCCCGTGAGCCAAAGCTGCTGAGCCTGCGCATCTGGAGCCTGTGCTCCGCAGCGGGAGAGGCCGCGATGGTGGGAGGCCCGCGCACCGTGATGAGGAGTGGCCCCCACTTGCCGCAACTGGAGAAAGCCCTCGCACAGAAACAAGGAACCAGCACAGCCAAAAATAAATAAATAAATTCATTAATTAATTTAAAAAAAAATCTTAAAAAAAAAAAGACACGGGATGGAAAATCGTGTATTGCAGCAGTATTTACAATAGCCAAGACATGGAAGCAAACAAAATGTCCATCAACAGATAAATGGACACAGAAGAAGTGGTACACATACCGAATGGAAGAGTAGCCTCGGGAAAAAAATGAACAATGCCGTTTTCAGGACTACACATGAGCCTAGAAATAATCATATTAGCTTAAGTAAGTCAAGAGGGAATGATAAATATCCTATGATATCTTGTATACATGTTAGCCTAAGGTTGCTACCAATAAACATATTTTCACAGAAAAAGACACTCACAGACTTATAAAACAAACTAATGGTTAGCCAAAATGAAAGGTGGGAGGATGGATAAATTAGGACTATGGGGCTAACACAGATATACTAATGTATGTTAAATGTATATAAACATATAACATATAAACCATATGAATTATATACTCACCAATACATATAAAATATATAAAGACAAAACACCTACCAAATACCAAGGGAGGTCTACTCAACTTTCTGTAATAACATACAAGGTAACAGGATCCGAAGATGACCAGACATATGTATGAATCATTGAGCAGATTCTGTACAGCCAGAAAACCACAACACTCTAATCAAATTTACTCTGATAAGAAATAGAAATTAAATTTAAAAAACAAACATAAGTAAGGTGACATAAACTTCTGGGGGCTTGTCCCAGCACATTCCACTCTAATTTACAACCTTGGAACACTACTTTCAGGAAGACTCTTTTGCACTAGTAACAAGCGTTGAGAACGTAATAATGCTGCCGCCTTGTGGTTGTTTCCCGTAACAGCAGCTTTAAACCAAGTGCTAATGGTTGCTTAATAGTCACAAGGACTGCAGGGCTGTAAATGACACCTGCCCTCAACAAATGCCCTGGGGTAGGGAATAGGCAAGAAAATTCTACACATTACAACTTTTTCAAGAAGTCAATACGAAGAGGGAAGTTGTAGTCACTCTTTAAAAAAGAAGGAAAAGAAAAAAGAGGACATGCCTAAAGTTCAGTATAAGGAATTATTAGCCACATGCAAATCCAACGTGAAAACGTTTCAGCTCACACCAGTCAAATGACCATCAGCAAAAAGTCTACAAACTATAAATGCTAAGGGCTTTTAGAGAACTCTGTAATTTCTAGATGCTGGTGGAATGTAAAGTGGTAACAGCACTAACGAAAACTGAACGGAGCTGCTTTAAAACGTAAAAATTGAGCTACCATATGATGCGGCAGGGCACCTTTTGGGCCTATAACCTAAGACCACAAGAATCGGAAAGACAGAGGCAGGCAAATGTGCACTGCAGCAATACTGAAATAGCCAAGACATGGAAACACAAAAAAGGTCCATAATCAGACGAATGGACAAAGAAGAAGTGGTAATATGGACAGAATGGAATATCCGTCACGGAAAAAAATAAAAGAATGGCATATGCAGCACCACAGAGGAGCCTAGAGATAATCACACAACGTGAAGTAAGTCAGAATGAGAAAGACAAATGCCCTATGATGTCCCTTATGTTATCTGAAAATTCATAAAAATGAACATATTTCCATAGAGAAAGGCAATCTCAGATTGAGAAGACAAACTTATGGTTAAGCCAAAGAAAACGTGTGAGGAATGGATAAATTAGGATATTGGGGTTAACACACATATACTAATACATATAAAATATATAATCCCCAAAGACCTATGGAATACCAAGAGTGGTCTACTCAACACTCTGTAACAACCTACATGGAAAAGGACCCAAAGATCAATAAATATAGGTATATGTGTAAATGAACAAGATTCTGTACTCCTACAAAAAAAAATTTTTTTTCAATCAAATTTGCTCTGATAAAAACTACAACTTAAAGAGACAGACAAGAATTACGGAGGTTAAACTTATGGGGGTTTGTCCTGGCACATTCCACTCTAATCTGCAACCTAAAACCACAACTTGCAGCGAAGTTCTGTTTCCCTAGCAAGCAGAGTTGGCAACGTAGAAATCCTGCCACCCAAAAGCCATTTCCTCAAACAGCAGCTTTAAATCTACTGCTAATGGTCACTAATATTCACAAGGACTGCAGGGCTGTAAATGACTCATGCCCTCAAAAAATGTCCTGGGGAAGGGAATGGCCAAAAAAATCCAAACGCAGCAAATTTTTCAAGAAGGCAGTTAGAAGTTGTACGTTTCGCTCAATCTTAAAAAAAAAGTGAAAAGGACACTGATAAACGCAAAACATCAGGAAATATGAGACGCATGCAAATCCAATCTACACAAAGGTATCACCTCACACCAGTCAGAATGACCATCAGCAAAAAGTCTACAAACAATAGATGTTGAAGAAGTTGTGGAGAATAGCGTAACCTCTCGGTCTAAGTGGGATGTAAACTGGTAACGGCCAATAATAGGAACAGAATGGCAGCGCATTTAAAGGTAAAAATTGAGTCACCATATGATCCGGAAGTCCCACTATTGGGCCTTTCACCTGTGAAAGTCAGAATCAAAAAGACACGGGATGGGGCTTCCCTGGTGGTGCAGTGGTTGAGAGTCTGCCTGCCAAGGCAGGGGCCACGGGTTCGATCCCTGGTCTGGGAGGATCCCGCATGCCGCGGAGCAATTGGGCCCGTGAGCCAAAGCTGCTGAGCCTGCGCATCTGGAGCCTGTGCTCCGCAGCGGGAGAGGCCGCGATGGTGGGAGGCCCGTGCACCGTGATGAGGAGTGGCCCCCACTTGCCGCAACTGGAGAAAGCCCTCGCACAGAAACAAGGAACCAGCACAGCCAAAAATAAATAAATAAATTCATTAATTAATTTAAAAAAAAATCTTAAAAAAAAAAAGACACGGGATGGAAAATCGTGTATTGCAGCAGTATTTACAATAGCCAAGACATGGAAGCAAACAAAATGTCCATCAACAGATAAATGGACACAGAAGAAGTGGTACACATACCGAATGGAAGAGTAGCCTCGGGAAAAAAATGAACAATGCCGTTTTCAGGACTACACATGAGCCTAGAAATAATCATATTAGCTTAAGTAAGTCAAGAGGGAATGATAAATATCCTATGATATCTTGTATACATGTTAGCCTAAGGTTGCTACCAATAAACATATTTTCACAGAAAAAGACACTCACAGACTTATAAAACAAACTAATGGTTAGCCAAAATGAAAGGTGGGAGGATGGATAAATTAGGACTATGGGGCTAACACAGATATACTAATGTATGTTAAATGTATATAAACATATAACATATAAACCATATGAATTATATACTCACCAATACATATAAAATATATAAAGACAAAACACCTACCAAATACCAAGGGAGGTCTACTCAACTTTCTGTAATAACATACAAGGTAACAGGATCCGAAGATGACCAGACATATGTATGAATCATTGAGCAGATTCTGTACAGCCAGAAAACCACAACACTCTAATCAAATTTACTCCGATAAGAAATAGAAATTAAATTTAAAAAACAAACATAAGTAAGGTGACATAAACTTCTGGGGGCTTGTCCCAGCACATTCCACTCTAATTTACAACCTTGGAACACTACTTTCAGGAAGACTCTTTTGCACTAGTAACAAGCGTTGAGAACGTAATAATGCTGCCGCCTTGTGGTTGTTTCCCATAACAGCAGCTTTAAACCAAGTGCTAATGGTTGCTTAATAGTCACAAGGACTGCAGGGCTGTAAATGACACCTGCCCTCAACAAATGCCCTGGGGTAGGGAATAGGCAAGAAAATTCTACACATTACAACTTTTTCAAGAAGTCAATACGAAGAGGGAAGTTGTAGTCACTCTTTAAAAAAGAAGGAAAAGAAAAAAGAGGACATGCCTAAAGTTCAGTATAAGGAATTATTAGCCACATGCAAATCCAACGTGAAAACGTTTCAGCTCACACCAGTCAAATGACCATCAGCAAAAAGTCTACAAACTATAAATGCTAAGGGCTTTTAGAGAACTCTGTAATTTCTAGATGCTGGTGGAATGTAAAGTGGTAACAGCACTAACGAAAACTGAACGGAGCTGCTTTAAAACGTAAAAATTGAGCTACCATATGATGCGGCAGGGCACCTTTTGGGCCTATAACCTAAGACCACAAGAATTGGAAAGACAGAGGCAGGCAAATGTGCACTGCAGCAATACTGAAATAGCCAAGACATGGAAACACAAAAAAGGTCCATAATCAGACGAATGGACAAAGAAGAAGTGGTAATATGGACAGAATGGAATATCCGTCACGGAAAAAAATAAAAGAATGGCATATGCAGCACCACAGAGGAGCCTAGAGATAATCACACAACGTGAAGTAAGTCAGAATGAGAAAGACAAATGCCCTATGATGTCCCTTATGTTATCTGAAAATTCATAAAAATGAACATATTTCCATAGAGAAAGGCAATCTCAGATTGAGAAGACAAACTTATGGTTAAGCCAAAGAAAACGTGTGAGGAATGGATAAATTAGGATATTGGGGTTAACACACATATACTAATACATATAAAATATATAATCCCCAAAGACCTATGGAATACCAAGAGTGGTCTACTCAACACTCTGTAACAACCTACATGGAAAAGGACCCAAAGATCAATAAATATAGGTATATGTGTAAATGAACAAGATTCTGTACTCCTACAAAAAAAAAATTTTTTTCAATCAAATTTGCTCTGATAAAAACTACAACTTAAAGAGACAGACAAGAATTACGGAGGTTAAACTTATGGGGGTTTGTCCTGGCACATTCCACTCTAATCTGCAACCTAAAACCACAACTTGCAGCGAAGTTCTGTTTCCCTAGCAAGCAGAGTTGGCAACGTAGAAATCCTGCCACCCAAAAGCTGTTTCCTCAAACAGCAGCTTTAAATCTACTGCTAATGGTCACTAATATTCACAAGGACTGCAGGGCTGTAAATGACTCATGCCCTCAAAAAATGTCCTGGGGAAGGGAATGGCCAAAAAAATCCAAACGCAGCAAATTTTTCAAGAAGGCAGTTAGAAGTTGTACGTTTCGCTCAATCTTAAAAAAAAAGTGAAAAGGACACTGATAAACGCAAAACATCAGGAAATATGAGACGCATGCAAATCCAATCTACACAAAGGTATCACCTCACACCAGTCAGAATGACCATCAGCAAAAAGTCTACAAACAATAGATGTTGAAGAAGTTGTGGAGAATAGCGTAACCTCTCGGTCTAAGTGGGATGTAAACTGGTAACGGCCAATAATAGGAACAGAATGGCAGCGCATTTAAAGGTAAAAATTGAGTCACCATATGATCCGGAAGTCCCACTATTGGGCCTTTCACCTGTGAAAGTCAGAATCAAAAAGACACGGGATGGGGCTTCCCTGGTGGTGCAGTGGTTGAGAGTCTGCCTGCCAAGGCAGGGGCCACGGGTTCGATCCCTGGTCTGGGAGGATCCCGCATGCCGCGGAGCAATTGGGCCCGTGAGCCAAAGCTGCTGAGCCTGCGCATCTGGAGCCTGTGCTCCGCAGCGGGAGAGGCCGCGATGGTGGGAGGCCCGCGCACCGTGATGAGGAGTGGCCCCCACTTGCCGCAACTGGAGAAAGCCCTCGCACAGAAACAAGGAACCAGCACAGCCAAAAATAAATAAATAAATTCATTAATTAATTTAAAAAAAAAATCTTAAAAAAAAAAAGACACGGGATGGAAAATCGTGTATTGCAGCAGTATTTACAATAGCCAAGACATGGAAGCAAACAAAATGTCCATCAACAGATAAATGGACACAGAAGAAGTGGTACACATACCGAATGGAAGAGTAGCCTCGGGAAAAAAATGAACAATGCCGTTTTCAGGACTACACATGAGCCTAGAAATAATCATATTAGCTTAAGTAAGTCAAGAGGGAATGATAAATATCCTATGATATCTTGTATACATGTTAGCCTAAGGTTGCTACCAATAAACATATTTTCACAGAAAAAGACACTCACAGACTTATAAAACAAACTAATGGTTAGCCAAAATGAAAGGTGGGAGGATGGATAAATTAGGACTATGGGGCTAACACAGATATACTAATGTATGTTAAATGTATATAAACATATAACATATAAACCATATGAATTATATACTCACCAATACATATAAAATATATAAAGACAAAACACCTACCAAATACCAAGGGAGGTCTACTCAACTTTCTGTAATAACATACAAGGTAACAGGATCCGAAGATGACCAGACATATGTATGAATCATTGAGCAGATTCTGTACAGCCAGAAAACCACAACACTCTAATCAAATTTACTCCGATAAGAAATAGAAATTAAATTTAAAAAACAAACATAAGTAAGGTGACATAAACTTCTGGGGGCTTGTCCCAGCACATTCCACTCTAATTTACAACCTTGGAACACTACTTTCAGGAAGACTCTTTTGCACTAGTAACAAGCGTTGAGAACGTAATAATGCTGCCGCCTTGTGGTTGTTTCCCATAACAGCAGCTTTAAACCAAGTGCTAATGGTTGCTTAATAGTCACAAGGACTGCAGGGCTGTAAATGACACCTGCCCTCAACAAATGCCCTGGGGTAGGGAATAGGCAAGAAAATTCTACACATTACAACTTTTTCAAGAAGTCAATACGAAGAGGGAAGTTGTAGTCACTCTTTAAAAAAGAAGGAAAAGAAAAAAGAGGACATGCCTAAAGTTCAGTATAAGGAATTATTAGCCACATGCAAATCCAACGTGAAAACGTTTCAGCTCACACCAGTCAAATGACCATCAGCAAAAAGTCTACAAACTATAAATGCTAAGGGCTTTTAGAGAACTCTGTAATTTCTAGATGCTGGTGGAATGTAAAGTGGTAACAGCACTAACGAAAACTGAACGGAGCTGCTTTAAAACGTAAAAATTGAGCTACCATATGATGCGGCAGGGCACCTTTTGGGCCTATAACCTAAGACCACAAGAATCGGAAAGACAGAGGCAGGCAAATGTGCACTGCAGCAATACTGAAATAGCCAAGACATGGAAACACAAAAAAGGTCCATAATCAGACGAATGGACAAAGAAGAAGTGGTAATATGGACAGAATGGAATATCCGTCACGGAAAAAAATAAAAGAATGGCATATGCAGCACCACAGAGGAGCCTAGAGATAATCACACAACGTGAAGTAAGTCAGAATGAGAAAGACAAATGCCCTATGATGTCCCTTATGTTATCTGAAAATTCATAAAAATGAACATATTTCCATAGAGAAAGGCAATCTCAGATTGAGAAGACAAACTTATGGTTAAGCCAAAGAAAACGTGTGAGGAATGGATAAATTAGGATATTGGGGTTAACACACATATACTAATACATATAAAATATATAATCCCCAAAGACCTATGGAATACCAAGAGTGGTCTACTCAACACTCTGTAACAACCTACATGGAAAAGGACCCAAAGATCAATAAATATAGGTATATGTGTAAATGAACAAGATTCTGTACTCCTACAAAAAAAAAATTTTTTTCAATCAAATTTGCTCTGATAAAAACTACAACTTAAAGAGACAGACAAGAATTACGGAGGTTAAACTTATGGGGGTTTGTCCTGGCACATTCCACTCTAATCTGCAACCTAAAACCACAACTTGCAGCGAAGTTCTGTTTCCCTAGCAAGCAGAGTTGGCAACGTAGAAATCCTGCCACCCAAAAGCCGTTTCCTCAAACAGCAGCTTTAAATCTACTGCTAATGGTCACTAATATTCACAAGGACTGCAGGGCTGTAAATGACTCATGCCCTCAAAAAATGTCCTGGGGAAGGGAATGGCCAAAAAAATCCAAACGCAGCAAATTTTTCAAGAAGGCAGTTAGAAGTTGTACGTTTCGCTCAATCTTAAAAAAAAAGTGAAAAGGACACTGATAAACGCAAAACATCAGGAAATATGAGACGCATGCAAATCCAATCTACACAAAGGTATCACCTCACACCAGTCAGAATGACCATCAGCAAAAAGTCTACAAACAATAGATGTTGAAGAAGTTGTGGAGAATAGCGTAACCTCTCGGTCTAAGTGGGATGTAAACTGGTAACGGCCAATAATAGGAACAGAATGGCAGCGCATTTAAAGGTAAAAATTGAGTCACCATATGATCCGGAAGTCCCACTATTGGGCCTTTCACCTGTGAAAGTCAGAATCAAAAAGACACGGGATGGGGCTTCCCTGGTGGTGCAGTGGTTGAGAGTCTGCCTGCCAAGGCAGGGGCCACGGGTTCGATCCCTGGTCTGGGAGGATCCCGCATGCCGCGGAGCAATTGGGCCCGTGAGCCAAAGCTGCTGAGCCTGCGCATCTGGAGCCTGTGCTCCGCAGCGGGAGAGGCCGCGATGGTGGGAGGCCCGCGCACCGTGATGAGGAGTGGCCCCCACTTGCCGCAACTGGAGAAAGCCCTCGCACAGAAACAAGGAACCAGCACAGCCAAAAATAAATAAATAAATTCATTAATTAATTTAAAAAAAAAATCTTAAAAAAAAAAAGACACGGGATGGAAAATCGTGTATTGCAGCAGTATTTACAATAGCCAAGACATGGAAGCAAACAAAATGTCCATCAACAGATAAATGGACACAGAAGAAGTGGTACACATACCGAATGGAAGAGTAGCCTCGGGAAAAAAATGAACAATGCCGTTTTCAGGACTACACATGAGCCTAGAAATAATCATATTAGCTTAAGTAAGTCAAGAGGGAATGATAAATATCCTATGATATCTTGTATACATGTTAGCCTAAGGTTGCTACCAATAAACATATTTTCACAGAAAAAGACACTCACAGACTTATAAAACAAACTAATGGTTAGCCAAAATGAAAGGTGGGAGGATGGATAAATTAGGACTATGGGGCTAACATAGATATACTAATGTATGTTAAATGTATATAAACATATAACATATAAACCATATGAATTATATACTCACCAATACATATAAAATATATAAAGACAAAACACCTACCAAATACCAAGGGAGGTCTACTCAACTTTCTGTAATAACATACAAGGTAACAGGATCCGAAGATGACCAGACATATGTATGAATCATTGAGCAGATTCTGTACAGCCAGAAAACCACAACACTCTAATCAAATTTACTCCGATAAGAAATAGAAATTAAATTTAAAAAACAAACATAAGTAAGGTGACATAAACTTCTGGGGGCTTGTCCCAGCACATTCCACTCTAATTTACAACCTTGGAACACTACTTTCAGGAAGACTCTTTTGCACTAGTAACAAGCGTTGAGAACGTAATAATGCTGCCGCCTTGTGGTTGTTTCCCGTAACAGCAGCTTTAAACCAAGTGCTAATGGTTGCTTAATAGTCACAAGGACTGCAGGGCTGTAAATGACACCTGCCCTCAACAAATGCCCTGGGGTAGGGAATAGGCAAGAAAATTCTACACATTACAACTTTTTCAAGAAGTCAATACGAAGAGGGAAGTTGTAGTCACTCTTTAAAAAAGAAGGAAAAGAAAAAAGAGGACATGCCTAAAGTTCAGTATAAGGAATTATTAGCCACATGCAAATCCAACGTGAAAACGTTTCAGCTCACACCAGTCAAATGACCATCAGCAAAAAGTCTACAAACTATAAATGCTAAGGGCTTTTAGAGAACTCTGTAATTTCTAGATGCTGGTGGAATGTAAAGTGGTAACAGCACTAACGAAAACTGAACGGAGCTGCTTTAAAACGTAAAAATTGAGCTACCATATGATGCGGCAGGGCACCTTTTGGGCCTATAACCTAAGACCACAAGAATCGGAAAGACAGAGGCAGGCAAATGTGCACTGCAGCAATACTGAAATAGCCAAGACATGGAAACACAAAAAAGGTCCATAATCAGACGAATGGACAAAGAAGAAGTGGTAATATGGACAGAATGGAATATCCGTCACGGAAAAAAATAAAAGAATGGCATATGCAGCACCACAGAGGAGCCTAGAGATAATCACACAACGTGAAGTAAGTCAGAATGAGAAAGACAAATGCCCTATGATGTCCCTTATGTTATCTGAAAATTCATAAAAATGAACATATTTCCATAGAGAAAGGCAATCTCAGATTGAGAAGACAAACTTATGGTTAAGCCAAAGAAAACGTGTGAGGAATGGATAAATTAGGATATTGGGGTTAACACACATATACTAATACATATAAAATATATAATCCCCAAAGACCTATGGAATACCAAGAGTGGTCTACTCAACACTCTGTAACAACCTACATGGAAAAGGACCCAAAGATCAATAAATATAGGTATATGTGTAAATGAACAAGATTCTGTACTCCTACAAAAAAAAAATTTTTTTCAATCAAATTTGCTCTGATAAAAACTACAACTTAAAGAGACAGACAAGAATTACGGAGGTTAAACTTATGGGGGTTTGTCCTGGCACATTCCACTCTAATCTGCAACCTAAAACCACAACTTGCAGCGAAGTTCTGTTTCCCTAGCAAGCAGAGTTGGCAACGTAGAAATCCTGCCACCCAAAAGCCGTTTCCTCAAACAGCAGCTTTAAATCTACTGCTAATGGTCACTAATATTCACAAGGACTGCAGGGCTGTAAATGACTCATGCCCTCAAAAAATGTCCTGGGGAAGGGAATGGCCAAAAAAATCCAAACGCAGCAAATTTTTCAAGAAGGCAGTTAGAAGTTGTACGTTTCGCTCAATCTTAAAAAAAAAGTGAAAAGGACACTGATAAACGCAAAACATCAGGAAATATGAGACGCATGCAAATCCAATCTACACAAAGGTATCACCTCACACCAGTCAGAATGACCATCAGCAAAAAGTCTACAAACAATAGATGTTGAAGAAGTTGTGGAGAATAGCGTAACCTCTCGGTCTAAGTGGGATGTAAACTGGTAACGGCCAATAATAGGAACAGAATGGCAGCGCATTTAAAGGTAAAAATTGAGTCACCATATGATCCGGAAGTCCCACTATTGGGCCTTTCACCTGTGAAAGTCAGAATCAAAAAGACACGGGATGGGGCTTCCCTGGTGGTGCAGTGGTTGAGAGTCTGCCTGCCAAGGCAGGGGCCACGGGTTCGATCCCTGGTCTGGGAGGATCCCGCATGCCGCGGAGCAATTGGGCCCGTGAGCCAAAGCTGCTGAGCCTGCGCATCTGGAGCCTGTGCTCCGCAGCGGGAGAGGCCGCGATGGTGGGAGGCCCGCGCACCGTGATGAGGAGTGGCCCCCACTTGCCGCAACTGGAGAAAGCCCTCGCACAGAAACAAGGAACCAGCACAGCCAAAAATAAATAAATAAATTCATTAATTAATTTAAAAAAAAATCTTAAAAAAAAAAAGACACGGGATGGAAAATCGTGTATTGCAGCAGTATTTACAATAGCCAAGACATGGAAGCAAACAAAATGTCCATCAACAGATAAATGGACACAGAAGAAGTGGTACACATACCGAATGGAAGAGTAGCCTCGGGAAAAAAATGAACAATGCCGTTTTCAGGACTACACATGAGCCTAGAAATAATCATATTAGCTTAAGTAAGTCAAGAGGGAATGATAAATATCCTATGATATCTTGTATACATGTTAGCCTAAGGTTGCTACCAATAAACATATTTTCACAGAAAAAGACACTCACAGACTTATAAAACAAACTAATGGTTAGCCAAAATGAAAGGTGGGAGGATGGATAAATTAGGACTATGGGGCTAACACAGATATACTAATGTATGTTAAATGTATATAAACATATAACATATAAACCATATGAATTATATACTCACCAATACATATAAAATATATAAAGACAAAACACCTACCAAATACCAAGGGAGGTCTACTCAACTTTCTGTAATAACATACAAGGTAACAGGATCCGAAGATGACCAGACATATGTATGAATCATTGAGCAGATTCTGTACAGCCAGAAAACCACAACACTCTAATCAAATTTACTCCGATAAGAAATAGAAATTAAATTTAAAAAACAAACATAAGTAAGGTGACATAAACTTCTGGGGGCTTGTCCCAGCACATTCCACTCTAATTTACAACCTTGGAACACTACTTTCAGGAAGACTCTTTTGCACTAGTAACAAGCGTTGAGAACGTAATAATGCTGCCGCCTTGTGGTTGTTTCCCATAACAGCAGCTTTAAACCAAGTGCTAATGGTTGCTTAATAGTCACAAGGACTGCAGGGCTGTAAATGACACCTGCCCTCAACAAATGCCCTGGGGTAGGGAATAGGCAAGAAAATTCTACACATTACAACTTTTTCAAGAAGTCAATACGAAGAGGGAAGTTGTAGTCACTCTTTAAAAAAGAAGGAAAAGAAAAAAGAGGACATGCCTAAAGTTCAGTATAAGGAATTATTAGCCACATGCAAATCCAACGTGAAAACGTTTCAGCTCACACCAGTCAAATGACCATCAGCAAAAAGTCTACAAACTATAAATGCTAAGGGCTTTTAGAGAACTCTGTAATTTCTAGATGCTGGTGGAATGTAAAGTGGTAACAGCACTAACGAAAACTGAACGGAGCTGCTTTAAAACGTAAAAATTGAGCTACCATATGATGCGGCAGGGCACCTTTTGGGCCTATAACCTAAGACCACAAGAATCGGAAAGACAGAGGCAGGCAAATGTGCACTGCAGCAATACTGAAATAGCCAAGACATGGAAACACAAAAAAGGTCCATAATCAGACGAATGGACAAAGAAGAAGTGGTAATATGGACAGAATGGAATATCCGTCACGGAAAAAAATAAAAGAATGGCATATGCAGCACCACAGAGGAGCCTAGAGATAATCACACAACGTGAAGTAAGTCAGAATGAGAAAGACAAATGCCCTATGATGTCCCTTATGTTATCTGAAAATTCATAAAAATGAACATATTTCCATAGAGAAAGGCAATCTCAGATTGAGAAGACAAACTTATGGTTAAGCCAAAGAAAACGTGTGAGGAATGGATAAATTAGGATATTGGGGTTAACACACATATACTAATACATATAAAATATATAATCCCCAAAGACCTATGGAATACCAAGAGTGGTCTACTCAACACTCTGTAACAACCTACATGGAAAAGGACCCAAAGATCAATAAATATAGGTATATGTGTAAATGAACAAGATTCTGTACTCCTACAAAAAAAAAATTTTTTTCAATCAAATTTGCTCTGATAAAAACTACAACTTAAAGAGACAGACAAGAATTACGGAGGTTAAACTTATGGGGGTTTGTCCTGGCACATTCCACTCTAATCTGCAACCTAAAACCACAACTTGCAGCGAAGTTCTGTTTCCCTAGCAAGCAGAGTTGGCAACGTAGAAATCCTGCCACCCAAAAGCCGTTTCCTCAAACAGCAGCTTTAAATCTACTGCTAATGGTCACTAATATTCACAAGGACTGCAGGGCTGTAAATGACTCATGCCCTCAAAAAATGTCCTGGGGAAGGGAATGGCCAAAAAAATCCAAACGCAGCAAATTTTTCAAGAAGGCAGTTAGAAGTTGTACGTTTCGCTCAATCTTAAAAAAAAAGTGAAAAGGACACTGATAAACGCAAAACATCAGGAAATATGAGACGCATGCAAATCCAATCTACACAAAGGTATCACCTCACACCAGTCAGAATGACCATCAGCAAAAAGTCTACAAACAATAGATGTTGAAGAAGTTGTGGAGAATAGCGTAACCTCTCGGTCTAAGTGGGATGTAAACTGGTAACGGCCAATAATAGGAACAGAATGGCAGCGCATTTAAAGGTAAAAATTGAGTCACCATATGATCCGGAAGTCCCACTATTGGGCCTTTCACCTGTGAAAGTCAGAATCAAAAAGACACGGGATGGGGCTTCCCTGGTGGTGCAGTGGTTGAGAGTCTGCCTGCCAAGGCAGGGGCCACGGGTTCGATCCCTGGTCTGGGAGGATCCCGCATGCCGCGGAGCAATTGGGCCCGTGAGCCAAAGCTGCTGAGCCTGCGCATCTGGAGCCTGTGCTCCGCAGCGGGAGAGGCCGCGATGGTGGGAGGCCCGCGCACCGTGATGAGGAGTGGCCCCCACTTGCCGCAACTGGAGAAAGCCCTCGCACAGAAACAAGGAACCAGCACAGCCAAAAATAAATAAATAAATAAATTAATTAATTTAAAAAAAAATCTTAAAAAAAAAAAGACACGGGATGGAAAATCGTGTATTGCAGCAGTATTTACAATAGCCAAGACATGGAAGCAAACAAAATGTCCATCAACAGATAAATGGACACAGAAGAAGTGGTACACATACCGAATGGAAGAGTAGCCTCGGGAAAAAAATGAACAATGCCGTTTTCAGGACTACACATGAGCCTAGAAATAATCATATTAGCTTAAGTAAGTCAAGAGGGAATGATAAATATCCTATGATATCTTGTATACATGTTAGCCTAAGGTTGCTACCAATAAACATATTTTCACAGAAAAAGACACTCACAGACTTATAAAACAAACTAATGGTTAGCCAAAATGAAAGGTGGGAGGATGGATAAATTAGGACTATGGGGCTAACACAGATATACTAATGTATGTTAAATGTATATAAACATATAACATATAAACCATATGAATTATATACTCACCAATACATATAAAATATATAAAGACAAAACACCTACCAAATACCAAGGGAGGTCTACTCAACTTTCTGTAATAACATACAAGGTAACAGGATCCGAAGATGACCAGACATATGTATGAATCATTGAGCAGATTCTGTACAGCCAGAAAACCACAACACTCTAATCAAATTTACTCCGATAAGAAATAGAAATTAAATTTAAAAAACAAACATAAGTAAGGTGACATAAACTTCTGGGGGCTTGTCCCAGCACATTCCACTCTAATTTACAACCTTGGAACACTACTTTCAGGAAGACTCTTTTGCACTAGTAACAAGCGTTGAGAACGTAATAATGCTGCCGCCTTGTGGTTGTTTCCCATAACAGCAGCTTTAAACCAAGTGCTAATGGTTGCTTAATAGTCACAAGGACTGCAGGGCTGTAAATGACACCTGCCCTCAACAAATGCCCTGGGGTAGGGAATAGGCAAGAAAATTCTACACATTACAACTTTTTCAAGAAGTCAATACGAAGAGGGAAGTTGTAGTCACTCTTTAAAAAAGAAGGAAAAGAAAAAAGAGGACATGCCTAAAGTTCAGTATAAGGAATTATTAGCCACATGCAAATCCAACGTGAAAACGTTTCAGCTCACACCAGTCAAATGACCATCAGCAAAAAGTCTACAAACTATAAATGCTAAGGGCTTTTAGAGAACTCTGTAATTTCTAGATGCTGGTGGAATGTAAAGTGGTAACAGCACTAACGAAAACTGAACGGAGCTGCTTTAAAACGTAAAAATTGAGCTACCATATGATGCGGCAGGGCACCTTTTGGGCCTATAACCTAAGACCACAAGAATCGGAAAGACAGAGGCAGGCAAATGTGCACTGCAGCAATACTGAAATAGCCAAGACATGGAAACACAAAAAAGGTCCATAATCAGATGAATGGACAAAGAAGAAGTGGTAATATGGACAGAATGGAATATCCGTCACGGAAAAAAATAAAAGAATGGCATATGCAGCACCACAGAGGAGCCTAGAGATAATCACACAACGTGAAGTAAGTCAGAATGAGAAAGACAAATGCCCTATGATGTCCCTTATGTTATCTGAAAATTCATAAAAATGAACATATTTCCATAGAGAAAGGCAATCTCAGATTGAGAAGACAAACTTATGGTTAAGCCAAAGAAAACGTGTGAGGAATGGATAAATTAGGATATTGGGGTTAACACACATATACTAATACATATAAAATATATAATCCCCAAAGACCTATGGAATACCAAGAGTGGTCTACTCAACACTCTGTAACAACCTACATGGAAAAGGACCCAAAGATCAATAAATATAGGTATATGTGTAAATGAACAAGATTCTGTACTCCTACAAAAAAAAATTTTTTTTCAATCAAATTTGCTCTGATAAAAACTACAACTTAAAGAGACAGACAAGAATTACGGAGGTTAAACTTATGGGGGTTTGTCCTGGCACATTCCACTCTAATCTGCAACCTAAAACCACAACTTGCAGCGAAGTTCTGTTTCCCTAGCAAGCAGAGTTGGCAACGTAGAAATCCTGCCACCCAAAAGCCGTTTCCTCAAACAGCAGCTTTAAATCTACTGCTAATGGTCACTAATATTCACAAGGACTGCAGGGCTGTAAATGACTCATGCCCTCAAAAAATGTCCTGGGGAAGGGAATGGCCAAAAAAATCCAAACGCAGCAAATTTTTCAAGAAGGCAGTTAGAAGTTGTACGTTTCGCTCAATCTTAAAAAAAAAGTGAAAAGGACACTGATAAACGCAAAACATCAGGAAATATGAGACGCATGCAAATCCAATCTACACAAAGGTATCACCTCACACCAGTCAGAATGACCATCAGCAAAAAGTCTACAAACAATAGATGTTGAAGAAGTTGTGGAGAATAGCGTAACCTCTCGGTCTAAGTGGGATGTAAACTGGTAACGGCCAATAATAGGAACAGAATGGCAGCGCATTTAAAGGTAAAAATTGAGTCACCATATGATCCGGAAGTCCCACTATTGGGCCTTTCACCTGTGAAAGTCAGAATCAAAAAGACACGGGATGGGGCTTCCCTGGTGGTGCAGTGGTTGAGAGTCTGCCTGCCAAGGCAGGGGCCACGGGTTCGATCCCTGGTCTGGGAGGATCCCGCATGCCGCGGAGCAATTGGGCCCGTGAGCCAAAGCTGCTGAGCCTGCGCATCTGGAGCCTGTGCTCCGCAGCGGGAGAGGCCGCGATGGTGGGAGGCCCGCGCACCGTGATGAGGAGTGGCCCCCACTTGCCGCAACTGGAGAAAGCCCTCGCACAGAAACAAGGAACCAGCACAGCCAAAAATAAATAAATAAATTCATTAATTAATTTAAAAAAAAATCTTAAAAAAAAAAAGACACGGGATGGAAAATCGTGTATTGCAGCAGTATTTACAATAGCCAAGACATGGAAGCAAACAAAATGTCCATCAACAGATAAATGGACACAGAAGAAGTGGTACACATACCGAATGGAAGAGTAGCCTCGGGAAAAAAATGAACAATGCCGTTTTCAGGACTACACATGAGCCTAGAAATAATCATATTAGCTTAAGTAAGTCAAGAGGGAATGATAAATATCCTATGATATCTTGTATACATGTTAGCCTAAGGTTGCTACCAATAAACATATTTTCACAGAAAAAGACACTCACAGACTTATAAAACAAACTAATGGTTAGCCAAAATGAAAGGTGGGAGGATGGATAAATTAGGACTATGGGGCTAACACAGATATACTAATGTATGTTAAATGTATATAAACATATAACATATAAACCATATGAATTATATACTCACCAATACATATAAAATATATAAAGACAAAACACCTACCAAATACCAAGGGAGGTCTACTCAACTTTCTGTAATAACATACAAGGTAACAGGATCCGAAGATGACCAGACATATGTATGAATCATTGAGCAGATTCTGTACAGCCAGAAAACCACAACACTCTAATCAAATTTACTCCGATAAGAAATAGAAATTAAATTTAAAAAACAAACATAAGTAAGGTGACATAAACTTCTGGGGGCTTGTCCCAGCACATTCCACTCTAATTTACAACCTTGGAACACTACTTTCAGGAAGACTCTTTTGCACTAGTAACAAGCGTTGAGAACGTAATAATGCTGCCGCCTTGTGGTTGTTTCCCATAACAGCAGCTTTAAACCAAGTGCTAATGGTTGCTTAATAGTCACAAGGACTGCAGGGCTGTAAATGACACCTGCCCTCAACAAATGCCCTGGGGTAGGGAATAGGCAAGAAAATTCTACACATTACAACTTTTTCAAGAAGTCAATACGAAGAGGGAAGTTGTAGTCACTCTTTAAAAAAGAAGGAAAAGAAAAAAGAGGACATGCCTAAAGTTCAGTATAAGGAATTATTAGCCACATGCAAATCCAACGTGAAAACGTTTCAGCTCACACCAGTCAAATGACCATCAGCAAAAAGTCTACAAACTATAAATGCTAAGGGCTTTTAGAGAACTCTGTAATTTCTAGATGCTGGTGGAATGTAAAGTGGTAACAGCACTAACGAAAACTGAACGGAGCTGCTTTAAAACGTAAAAATTGAGCTACCATATGATGCGGCAGGGCACCTTTTGGGCCTATAACCTAAGACCACAAGAATCGGAAAGACAGAGGCAGGCAAATGTGCACTGCAGCAATACTGAAATAGCCAAGACATGGAAACACAAAAAAGGTCCATAATCAGATGAATGGACAAAGAAGAAGTGGTAATATGGACAGAATGGAATATCCGTCACGGAAAAAAATAAAAGAATGGCATATGCAGCACCACAGAGGAGCCTAGAGATAATCACACAACGTGAAGTAAGTCAGAATGAGAAAGACAAATGCCCTATGATGTCCCTTATGTTATCTGAAAATTCATAAAAATGAACATATTTCCATAGAGAAAGGCAATCTCAGATTGAGAAGACAAACTTATGGTTAAGCCAAAGAAAACGTGTGAGGAATGGATAAATTAGGATATTGGGGTTAACACACATATACTAATACATATAAAATATATAATCCCCAAAGACCTATGGAATACCAAGAGTGGTCTACTCAACACTCTGTAACAACCTACATGGAAAAGGACCCAAAGATCAATAAATATAGGTATATGTGTAAATGAACAAGATTCTGTACTCCTACAAAAAAAAATTTTTTTTCAATCAAATTTGCTCTGATAAAAACTACAACTTAAAGAGACAGACAAGAATTACGGAGGTTAAACTTATGGGGGTTTGTCCTGGCACATTCCACTCTAATCTGCAACCTAAAACCACAACTTGCAGCGAAGTTCTGTTTCCCTAGCAAGCAGAGTTGGCAACGTAGAAATCCTGCCACCCAAAAGCCGTTTCCTCAAACAGCAGCTTTAAATCTACTGCTAATGGTCACTAATATTCACAAGGACTGCAGGGCTGTAAATGACTCATGCCCTCAAAAAATGTCCTGGGGAAGGGAATGGCCAAAAAAATCCAAACGCAGCAAATTTTTCAAGAAGGCAGTTAGAAGTTGTACGTTTCGCTCAATCTTAAAAAAAAAGTGAAAAGGACACTGATAAACGCAAAACATCAGGAAATATGAGACGCATGCAAATCCAATCTACACAAAGGTATCACCTCACACCAGTCAGAATGACCATCAGCAAAAAGTCTACAAACAATAGATGTTGAAGAAGTTGTGGAGAATAGCGTAACCTCTCGGTCTAAGTGGGATGTAAACTGGTAACGGCCAATAATAGGAACAGAATGGCAGCGCATTTAAAGGTAAAAATTGAGTCACCATATGATCCGGAAGTCCCACTATTGGGCCTTTCACCTGTGAAAGTCAGAATCAAAAAGACACGGGATGGGGCTTCCCTGGTGGTGCAGTGGTTGAGAGTCTGCCTGCCAAGGCAGGGGCCACGGGTTCGATCCCTGGTCTGGGAGGATCCCGCATGCCGCGGAGCAATTGGGCCCGTGAGCCAAAGCTGCTGAGCCTGCGCATCTGGAGCCTGTGCTCCGCAGCGGGAGAGGCCGCGATGGTGGGAGGCCCGCGCACCGTGATGAGGAGTGGCCCCCACTTGCCGCAACTGGAGAAAGCCCTCGCACAGAAACAAGGAACCAGCACAGCCAAAAATAAATAAATAAATTCATTAATTAATTTAAAAAAAAATCTTAAAAAAAAAAAGACACGGGATGGAAAATCGTGTATTGCAGCAGTATTTACAATAGCCAAGACATGGAAGCAAACAAAATGTCCATCAACAGATAAATGGACACAGAAGAAGTGGTACACATACCGAATGGAAGAGTAGCCTCGGGAAAAAAATGAACAATGCCGTTTTCAGGACTACACATGAGCCTAGAAATAATCATATTAGCTTAAGTAAGTCAAGAGGGAATGATAAATATCCTATGATATCTTGTATACATGTTAGCCTAAGGTTGCTACCAATAAACATATTTTCACAGAAAAAGACACTCACAGACTTATAAAACAAACTAATGGTTAGCCAAAATGAAAGGTGGGAGGATGGATAAATTAGGACTATGGGGCTAACACAGATATACTAATGTATGTTAAATGTATATAAACATATAACATATAAACCATATGAATTATATACTCACCAATACATATAAAATATATAAAGACAAAACACCTACCAAATACCAAGGGAGGTCTACTCAACTTTCTGTAATAACATACAAGGTAACAGGATCCGAAGATGACCAGACATATGTATGAATCATTGAGCAGATTCTGTACAGCCAGAAAACCACAACACTCTAATCAAATTTACTCCGATAAGAAATAGAAATTAAATTTAAAAAACAAACATAAGTAAGGTGACATAAACTTCTGGGGGCTTGTCCCAGCACATTCCACTCTAATTTACAACCTTGGAACACTACTTTCAGGAAGACTCTTTTGCACTAGTAACAAGCGTTGAGAACGTAATAATGCTGCCGCCTTGTGGTTGTTTCCCATAACAGCAGCTTTAAACCAAGTGCTAATGGTTGCTTAATAGTCACAAGGACTGCAGGGCTGTAAATGACACCTGCCCTCAACAAATGCCCTGGGGTAGGGAATAGGCAAGAAAATTCTACACATTACAACTTTTTCAAGAAGTCAATACGAAGAGGGAAGTTGTAGTCACTCTTTAAAAAAGAAGGAAAAGAAAAAAGAGGACATGCCTAAAGTTCAGTATAAGGAATTATTAGCCACATGCAAATCCAACGTGAAAACGTTTCAGCTCACACCAGTCAAATGACCATCAGCAAAAAGTCTACAAACTATAAATGCTAAGGGCTTTTAGAGAACTCTGTAATTTCTAGATGCTGGTGGAATGTAAAGTGGTAACAGCACTAACGAAAACTGAACGGAGCTGCTTTAAAACGTAAAAATTGAGCTACCATATGATGCGGCAGGGCACCTTTTGGGCCTATAACCTAAGACCACAAGAATCGGAAAGACAGAGGCAGGCAAATGTGCACTGCAGCAATACTGAAATAGCCAAGACATGGAAACACAAAAAAGGTCCATAATCAGACGAATGGACAAAGAAGAAGTGGTAATATGGACAGAATGGAATATCCGTCACGGAAAAAAATAAAAGAATGGCATATGCAGCACCACAGAGGAGCCTAGAGATAATCACACAACGTGAAGTAAGTCAGAATGAGAAAGACAAATGCCCTATGATGTCCCTTATGTTATCTGAAAATTCATAAAAATGAACATATTTCCATAGAGAAAGGCAATCTCAGATTGAGAAGACAAACTTATGGTTAAGCCAAAGAAAACGTGTGAGGAATGGATAAATTAGGATATTGGGGTTAACACACATATACTAATACATATAAAATATATAATCCCCAAAGACCTATGGAATACCAAGAGTGGTCTACTCAACACTCTGTAACAACCTACATGGAAAAGGACCCAAAGATCAATAAATATAGGTATATGTGTAAATGAACAAGATTCTGTACTCCTACAAAAAAAAAATTTTTTTCAATCAAATTTGCTCTGATAAAAACTACAACTTAAAGAGACAGACAAGAATTACGGAGGTTAAACTTATGGGGGTTTGTCCTGGCACATTCCACTCTAATCTGCAACCTAAAACCACAACTTGCAGCGAAGTTCTGTTTCCCTAGCAAGCAGAGTTGGCAACGTAGAAATCCTGCCACCCAAAAGCCGTTTCCTCAAACAGCAGCTTTAAATCTACTGCTAATGGTCACTAATATTCACAAGGACTGCAGGGCTGTAAATGACTCATGCCCTCAAAAAATGTCCTGGGGAAGGGAATGGCCAAAAAAATCCAAACGCAGCAAATTTTTCAAGAAGGCAGTTAGAAGTTGTACGTTTCGCTCAATCTTAAAAAAAAAGTGAAAAGGACACTGATAAACGCAAAACATCAGGAAATATGAGACGCATGCAAATCCAATCTACACAAAGGTATCACCTCACACCAGTCAGAATGACCATCAGCAAAAAGTCTACAAACAATAGATGTTGAAGAAGTTGTGGAGAATAGCGTAACCTCTCGGTCTAAGTGGGATGTAAACTGGTAACGGCCAATAATAGGAACAGAATGGCAGCGCATTTAAAGGTAAAAATTGAGTCACCATATGATCCGGAAGTCCCACTATTGGGCCTTTCACCTGTGAAAGTCAGAATCAAAAAGACACGGGATGGGGCTTCCCTGGTGGTGCAGTGGTTGAGAGTCTGCCTGCCAAGGCAGGGGCCACGGGTTCGATCCCTGGTCTGGGAGGATCCCGCATGCCGCGGAGCAATTGGGCCCGTGAGCCAAAGCTGCTGAGCCTGCGCATCTGGAGCCTGTGCTCCGCAGCGGGAGAGGCCGCGATGGTGGGAGGCCCGCGCACCGTGATGAGGAGTGGCCCCCACTTGCCGCAACTGGAGAAAGCCCTCGCACAGAAACAAGGAACCAGCACAGCCAAAAATAAATAAATAAATTCATTAATTAATTTAAAAAAAAATCTTAAAAAAAAAAAGACACGGGATGGAAAATCGTGTATTGCAGCAGTATTTACAATAGCCAAGACATGGAAGCAAACAAAATGTCCATCAACAGATAAATGGACACAGAAGAAGTGGTACACATACCGAATGGAAGAGTAGCCTCGGGAAAAAAATGAACAATGCCGTTTTCAGGACTACACATGAGCCTAGAAATAATCATATTAGCTTAAGTAAGTCAAGAGGGAATGATAAATATCCTATGATATCTTGTATACATGTTAGCCTAAGGTTGCTACCAATAAACATATTTTCACAGAAAAAGACACTCACAGACTTATAAAACAAACTAATGGTTAGCCAAAATGAAAGGTGGGAGGATGGATAAATTAGGACTATGGGGCTAACACAGATATACTAATGTATGTTAAATATATATAAACATGTAACATATAAACTATATGAATTATATAGTCACCAATACATATAAAATATATAATGACAAAACACCTACCAAATACCAAGGGAGGTCTACTCAACATTCTGTAATAACATACCTGGTAACAGGATCCGAACATGAACAGACATATGTATGAATCATTGAGCAGATTCTGTACAGCCAGACAATCACAAAACTCTAATCAAATTTACTCCGATAAGAAATAGAAATTCAATTTAAAAAGCAAACATAAGTAAGGAGAAATAAACTTCTGGGGGCTTGTCCCAGCACATTCCACTCTAATTTACAACCTTGGAACACTACCTCCAGGAAGACTCTTTTGCACTAGTAACAAGAGTTGAGAACGTAATGATGCTGCCGCCTTGTGGCTGTTTCCCACAACAGCAGCTTTAAACAAAGTGCTAATGTTTGCTTAATAGTCACAAGGACTGCAGGGCTGTAAATGACACCTGCCCTCAAAAAATGCTCTGCGGTAGGGAATACGCAAGAAAATTCAACACAAGACAAATTTTTCAAGAAGTCAATAAGAAGAGGGAAGTTGTAGTCACTCTTCAAAAAAAAGGAAAAGAAAAAAAGGACATGCCTAAAGCTTAGTATAAGGAATTATTAGCCATATGCAAATCCAATGTCGAAAAAGGTTTCAGCTCACACCAGTCAAATGACCATCAGCAAAAGTCTACAAACTATAAATGTTGAAGGGGTTTTAGAGAACTCTGTACCTTCTAGCTGCTGCTGGGATGTAAAGTGGTAACAGCACTAACAAAAACTGAATGGAGCTGCTTGAAAAGGTAAAAATTGAGCTACCAGATGATGCGGCAGGGCACCTTTTGGGCCTATTACCTAAGACCACAAGAATCGGAAAGACAGAGGCAGGCAAATGTCTAAGTCTGTATCTGTTACCATGTTACCATGTTACCATGTCTTTAACGAGGAAATGTCAGAACTGACTTACCAAAAAAAAGTGTTTTGTTTGTTTGTTTTAATTACAGTCACGGTGAGTAAGACGTAGCTCAGAACAGCTAATGTGACTTAGTGATTCTCTCATCAGGAAATACAGTTTCTACTTCCCTGTTTATTCTCCACATCCTCTAGTAAGCAAAGTTTCAATGAAAGATAAATCTACAGGGCGAAAAGAAAAGAAAACTTACATGTGTTGATAAGATCATTTTGACAGGTTGTACCACGTATGTTAGTGTTTCTGGGGGTGGACACAAGCCAGAGCTCCTTACTCTGACATTTTCACTGATGTCATTCCCTTTGATCCTCAATTTGAAAGTGGATAAAAATGTTTTCTATGTTTTCTTCTTTAAGAAATTAAATAAAGAATGCTTTCTAGACATGACTCTCTAATGATTTTCAGTCAGTGGTCACCAACGGAGGTAAAGCACAGAATCTCATCACCACAGAAGGGTGACATTCAGTCAGGTAAGAAAATTCTACCCGAAATCAGAGCTTCATCTTTAACATGAAATCAAAGGCTTTCACAGGTTCTTCATCATTCTGCACTCAGCCCTACCATATGGGATTGGCTCTGAGAATCTCACATCAGATGACTGACAAACATGTCATAGTACACTGATCTGGTACCAGATCCTACCTCTGTTAATGATCTCCTGCAGGGACATTGGAATATTCTAGGATATTTCCTGGAGCCCTCTACTCTATACAGGTACACTTCTAAGTAGAAACAGAAGCTTTGATTTTCACTGGGACCCCTGCTCTGTCCAACCAACCTCTCTAGAAATATGATGTTCTAATGTCTCCTGATTAGAACATTTCAAGGTCTCTCCCTGTGCTAATTTAGTAAAGGTAAAAGAGAAACAAGAAAGAGCAAACGGGCTTCCCTGGTGGCGCAGTGGTTGAGAGTCTGCCTGCCAATGCAGGGGATGCGGGTTTGAGCCCTGGTCTGTGAAGATCCCACATGCCGCGGAGTAACTGGGCCCATGAGCCACAATTACTGAGCCTGCGCGTCTGGAGCCTGTGCTCCGCAACAAGAGAGGACGCGATGGTGAGAGACCCGCGCACCGCGATGAAGAGTGGTCCCCACTTGCCACAACTGGAGAAAGCCCTCGCACGGAAACAAAGACTCAACACAGTCATAATTAATTAATTAATTAATTAATTAATTAATTAATAACGTGAATTTCTTTAAAATAAAAAAGAAAGAGCAAATTATGCAGGGAGCAATATATAAGATTCCTTTACTTAATGTATTTACCTGATATACCCAAATATTGAGAAATATAGATTCATTTCATAATGGTCAAGAAAAGAGGAGGAGGAACCTCCATGCCAACAGTATATATAAAATGGAATCAATATTGCATAAGCTCCAGCTTAAGCTTAGCTACGAGGTACTAACTCTTCTCATAAAGAAACAATAGTTCTCCATCATTTGAAGCACACTGAGGACTCAGACAGCTGGACACTGAGGGTGTAGTCTCCTCACTCGAATTCTGTACCTGCATCACAGAGCCATGAAATATTCCCAAAGAATTATTACGGATGAGGTGGGGGGCCGAAATGAAAAAGATGAACCCATAGTCTGCCCTACCATCTGTTCTGCTGGATATTACCACCATCTTGGCCCAATATGACCTTCCCACTTCTCTCTGGGCCTCCCTACTTTCCACCTCCATCCTCTCATTATATCTTACCTACACTTGGAAACGACTCTAGTTTTTCCACTTATCTTTATCAACAAGTAATCCAAATAGCAACTGTGTATATAACTCCTTAGAAACCTCAGGTCTGACTCACTAATACATGACCTTCGAAGTCCACAGTTTTCCTAATTCCCTTTATTATTTTTTTCTAATTTCCATGTACTTACACTCTCAGGACCTTCACTGTTCTCAAGTTCGTCTTCCCTGCAAAATCTGTCAACCTAGACATAGACTTAAGTACCACCATCTAATTATCTCCTAGGGAATCCAGTTTTTAAAAAAGCCTCAGCAAGCCTTATGGACTTTATTAAAGACTCTTTAAGATAACCCATGGGAGATAGCAGTGTACCCATAGATATCTATTTAATACACCCTCAGAGTAATTTTTTTTTATAAAGTCTCTTCTGGCCAATGAAGACTCTCAGTTCTTCTTCTTCAACATATGCAGGGTCTCACCCTTCTGATTACTCTCTGCTCTACCCCAGGTCCACTCCCTTTCCTGATATTACATTCTTTCCCAATTGTGTATGTTGGTAAAATCAAATAACATAAAATATAACATGTTAATTATTATAAAGTGCACCGTTCAGTTATATTAAATACATTCATATTATTGGGTGATCAACATCACCATTTATCTTTCTAATTCTTTTCTACGTTTTAAAACTGTAACTCTGTATCCTTTAAACATAACTTTCCTTTTTGTTCCATAACCACCTGAAAAGCATCATTACCCCCCCAATTTCTATGGTTTTGACTACACTAAGTACCCCATATAATTGAAATAAGTAGTTATATTGTTATGACTCACTAAAAGTCACAAAAAATGGCATTTTTGGTAGCTCAATTTCCTCAAGATTCATCCATGTTGTAGCATATTCCTAGATCTTTTCCTTCTTAAGGCTGAATAATATTGTGTTATATGGTTATACCACACTTTGCTTATCCAGGAACTAGTGGATGAACACTTAGGTTGCTTTCATATTTTAGCTACTGTGATTATTACTGCTCTAAACACTGGAGTACAAATATTTAAGACTCTGATTTCAATTCCTTTGGGTATACCTCATAGTAAAATTCTTGGATCATGTAGTAATTCTATTTTTCAATATCTGAAAAATTGCCATATTCTTTTGCAAAGCAGCTGTATCATTCTACATGCCCACTGACATAGCACAATGGTTCCAACTCCCTCACATCCTCACCAATACTTGCTTTCTGCTTGTGTATGTGTGTGTGTGCTTGTGTGTGTATGCATGCACACAAATATATAAACATGCATTTAGTGATATGGAGCATCTATTCAAGTGCTTAGTCATTTGTACATCTTTTTGAAGAACCATCCATTCAAGTCTTTTATCCATTTTTGAATCAGGGTGTTTGCTTTTTGTTGAGATGTAGGAATTCTCTGTATATTCTGAATAGAAATCTCTTGTCAGATACATGGCTATCAAATATTTTCTCCCATCTTGTGGGTTGCCATTTTATTCTGTTTACATTTCTTTGATACACATTTTTTTTTTAATTATGTACTGCACATTTTTAATTGTTTTGTTAGCTGTACCTTTGTTGTTCCGTCGTTTCATATTGAGGAAAACACTGCCAAATCCAATGTCATAAAGCCCTTGTCCTGTATCTTCTAATAAGACTTTTTATTTTATTAGGTCTTATAGTTAGTTTCTTGATACGTTTTCATTAATTTTTGCATATGATGTTAGGTATGGGTCCATCTTCCTACTTTTGCATGTTGAAAACATGACTTCTCAGCACCATTTGTTGAAAATACTATCCTTTCTACTTTGAAAAGTCTTGGCAACTTGTCAAAAATCATATGGCCATATATCAGGGTTTATTTCTGGGTGTTCTATTCTATTCTATTGGTCTTAAATAAGGGAGAAAATAGTATAACCTATCCAGGTTGATGAAGAACATAAAGAAAGACCAGGACTGAGAATTAGGAGGGCAATATAAAACAGCAGGGAGTAAAAGACAGTGTGAGAGAAGGTCTTGTATTTGCGAGTTCATGGAAATAGGATCATGCTAAAACCACTAAACGCCTGACTTTGAACAATACGGTAAATGTGCTAGCAAGAAACATAACACTTACCCATCTCTGGGAAATATAGTATGGGCATAAAGATAAACTACACACAAATATATTAAACAGGGAAGGGTTTTCATGGTGTGAAAATACTGTGGGATTTGAAATACAATTCACTTCTGTTCTACCATTGTCTCTAAAATTTATCAAAGTGTATATACAAGCAATTCCAATTCTAGTAATGTGCTTGACAGGTTTATATATGAACTCCAGCAGACCACTAAATGTACATTCATAGTAGGACTCTTCCCTAAACCAAAAAACAAAACTCAAAAACTCGAAAGACTAGAGTTCACTTTGTCAACACACATACAGATGCAATGATGGTTAATGGTCCAAAAAAAGAAAGTGAGCATGGGTGCAAGAGGTTAATCCCCAGGCTGGGGTGGGGTGCAGAGTTTGAGGGTAACACAGGTAGAAAAGGCTTTTGTCCTATCCTTGATTTTTGAGGTATGGAAATTCACAGGTCACTACCTTCATTTCAAAATGAATGAATGCACTATTCAATTTCTTTAAACAGGCGAAGTAAACATGAGTGATAATAAATTTCAAACTGTCGCTAATCAAATAAGATACTAAGAAAAATTAAATAATATGATTTAAGAATGAAGTGGACAGATTGTCCAATATGGTAGCATTCAAAGACCCAGAGCTTGATGCCTCTCATGGGCACACCAAAGTCACAACAGTTTACAGAACAGCAATTGATGAAAAAAACCGGGACCTACCGTAAAAGATGTTTTACAGCTAAAGACATAAGGACGGCACCTCGACAAGACAGGAAGGAAGGGCAAAATCTCAGTAGAGTCAAGACCCATACCACCAGGTGGGTGGCCCACAAATGGGAGAATAATTACAATTTCAGAGGTGCTCCCAGGTAGCAAGGGGTATGAAGCCAACATCAGGCTCCCAAGCCCAGGGATCCTGTTCTGGAAAGAAGAGTTCCTAGAAAGTTGGGCTTTGAAGACCAGTAGTACTTATTTTCCAGAGAGCCAGAGGGTTGTGGGAAATAGAGATTCCACTCTTAAAAGATGCTCACAAAATCCCACATGATCCGAGAATCAGAACAGAAGCAGTCATTTGAAAGGATCCCGGGTCACACCTACCTCCTGATCTTGGAGAGTCTCCCAGAGAGGCAAGAGGCAACTACAGCACAGCCTCAGGGACAGAGACACTGGCAGCAGCCATTCGGGGGAGCTCCTTCTACCTCGTGGACACTGGTACCAGCAAGCATAATTTCAGAATCCTCCCTCTATCTTTTTAGCCTCAAGACCTAGCCCTACCCATTTCCACCAGACTAGAGACACAAGTACTAGGATGCTGCAGGCCAAGCAACTAACTGAGCAGGGGCATAGCCCCACCCACCGGCAAACAGGCTGCCTTCAGACCCTCTCAATGCACAGCTGCCCCTGGACATGGGCCCAGCCACCAAAAGCCCCAGGACCAGCCTCCACACCTCAGTGGACAGGCACCAGCCCCAGAGTCCCTGGCCCCTCTGACAAGTGAGCCTACTCTGGCCTTGGAGTCAGCCTCACCATCGGCAGGTGATAACTGCACAGGGACTGGATGGAGCTTGGACCTACCCAACAGCAAACCTGCTCTAGCATTGGGATCAGCCTCATACACCAACAGGCACACACCAGCTCCAGGAATACCACAGCTCAGCAGCCTGTGTGACCAGAACACTCACTTGCAGGCCAGAAGCAGCCATGGACTCAGCTGGGTCCTGACCCTGCCCACCAGAATGCCAACACAAGATTAGGGATACCCCAGACCCTGGAGATAGCTGTGTCAGGAACAGTGATCCAACACCAACTTTGCGACTCCTGGGCCCTGCAGCCAGAACTCAGGACCTGTCTCTTCCTCCCAGTAGCCAGCATAGCCCCAGGACCAGTGACTGGGCACTAGCCCTGATTATCACCTGGACTGCAGTTCTACCCATAAGTGAACCAGCACTAGATTTGGTGTCCCCCAGAGTTGTGCAGCCAGCTGCCTTATGATTTAGTCTCACCAAGCAGCACAGACAGCCTCCATACTAGGCAGAGCCTGGCAAACGAGCAGTCTGGGGGCAGCCAAGCCTACCAGACCACCCACAGTAGTCAGCCCACCACAACAGAAGAGCCCAAGCAGCCCACATAGGGGGTACACCTAGAACATATAGTTCTAGTGACCAGGGGACACTGGGTTGCTGGGACACATAGGACCTCTCCTACAAAAGGCCACTTCTCCAAGGTCAGGAAATGTAACGAACCTACTACATACATAGCAATAAAAACAGCAAGTTAAGAAAAATGAGGTGACACAGAAACACGATCCAAATGAAGGAACAAGATAAGAACTCAGAAGAAGATCTAAGTGAAGTGGAGATAGCCAATCTACTCAAGAAAGAGTTCAAGGTAATGACGGTAAAGATGATCAAAGAACTCAGGAGAAGAATGGACGACCAGAGCAAGAAGTTAGAAGTTTTTAAAAAAGAGTTAGACCATTAAAGAACAACAAAACAGAGATGAGGAATGCAATAACTGAAATGAAAAATACACTAAAAGGAAACTACTGTAGACTAAATGATACAGAGGAATGAATCAGAAAACTGAAGGACAGAGTACTGGCAATCACTGAAGATGAACGGTAAAACAATAGATTAAAATGAAATGAGGAAAGTTGAACAGACTTGTGAAACAACATCAAGTGTACTAATATTTGCATTATACTGGTCCCAGAAGCAAAAGGGAAGAGAAAGCAGTGTAGAACCTACCTGAAGACATACGAGCTGAAAACTTCCGTAACCTGGGAAAGAAAACAGACATCCAAGGCCAGTAAACACAGTAAGGCCAAAACAGGATCAACCCAAAGAGGACCACACCAAGACTCACTGTAATTAAAATGGCAAAAAAAATAAAGATAAAAAGACACTATTAAAAGGAGCAAAGGAAAAGCAACAAGTTACAAACATGGGAACTTGAATAAAGTTATCAGCTGACTTTTCAGGATAACCTCTGCATGCCAGAAGGGAGTGGCATGGTATATTTAAAGTCATGAAAGGGAAAAGCCCATAACCAAAAATACTCTACCCAGCAAGGCTCTCCTTCAGATTTGATGGAGAGATCTAAAGTTTTACAGAGAAGCAAAACTAAAAGAGCTCAGCATCGCCAAACCAGCTTTATGAGAAATCTTAAGGGGGCTTTTCTAAGTGAAAAAGAAAAGGCCACGACTGAAACATAAAAATTAGGAAAGGAAACTTACTAAAGGAAAAACCTCATTGGTTAAGGCAAATATTCAACAAAGGTAGTAAATCAACCATGTACACAGCTAATAGGAAGGATGAAAGAAAACAGCAATAAAACCATCTATATTCACAATAAGAAGTTAAGGGACACACAAAACAAGTAGATGTAAAATATAAGGTCAAATTCAGTAACTGTGGGGGAGGAGAGTAACAATGCATGGTTGGTAGTGTCCATGTGAAATTAAGAGCTCAGCAACTTAAATAATCACACACATACACACTCACACAAAACTGAAAGAAATCCAAACATAATATTAAAGATAGTCCTCACGTCACAGATGAAGGGAATAAACAGGGAAGAAAGGAACACTGAAGAAATTAAAGAGGGATTCTAAAAATACCCAAGACAAATGAAAATGAACACACAATGATCCAAAATCTATGGGACACAGCCAACGCAGTTCACGGGGGAAGTTATAGTGATACAAGCTTTTTCTTAGGAAACAAGAAAAATATCAAATAAACAACCTAACACTACACCTGAAGGAATTAGAAAAAGAAGAAAAAACAAAACCCAAAGCTGTCAGAAAGAAAAATTAAGAAAACTATGCCATATGCAATCACATCAAAAAGAATAAGATACCTAGGAATAAACACACCTAAGCAGGTAAAAGACATGTGCTCAGGGCTTCCCTGGTGGCGCAGTGGTTGAGAGTCTGCCTGCCAATGCAGGGGACACGGGTTCGAGCCCTGGTCTGGGAAGATCCCACATTCTGCGGAACAGCTGGGCCCGTGAGCCACAACTACTGAGCCTGCGCGTCTGGAGCCTGTGCTCCGCAACAGGAGAGGCCACGATAGTGAGAGGCCCACGCATCGCGATGAAGAGTGGCCCCCGCTTGCCGCGGCTGGAGAAAGCCCTCGCACAGAAACGAAGACCCAACACAGCCAAAAAATAAATAATAAATAAGTAATAAATAAATTAAAGAAATCACTATAAAAAAAAAGACATGTGCTCAGAAATCTATCAGCCATTGGTGAAAGAAGTTGAAGGCAACACAAAAAGATGGAAAAACATAGCATGTGCATGGACTGGAAGAATTAATACTCTTAAAATAACCATACTACCAAAGACAGTCTTAATGCAACAGATTTAATGCAATCCCTATCAGAATACCAAAGCATTTGCACAGAACTTGAAAAAGTAATTTTAAAATTTGTATAGAAACACAAAGGCCCCAAATAGCCAAACAATCTTGAGAAAGAACAGAGCTGGAGGCATCACGCACCTTGACTTCAGACTATACTGCAAAGTGACAGTAATCAGAGAGAATCGTACCAGAGCAAAAACAGACACAAAGATCACTGGAAGAGAACAGAGATCCCAGAAATAAGCCCACACACTTATATTTAATTGATTTATGACAAAGCAGGCAATATGGAGAAAAAACTGTCTCTTCAATAAGTGGTACTAGGAAAACTGGTCAGCTACATGGAAAAGAATAAAATTAGATTATTTTAGAACACCATATATAAAATAAATGCAAAACTGAATAAACACCTAAATGTAGGACCAGAAACCATAAAACCCCTAGAGGAAAATATAGAACATTCTTCAACATAAATGATAGCAACAGTTTTAAGTTCAATCTACTAAGGCAAATGAAACAAAAGCAAAACTAAAAAAATGGGACTTCACTAAACTTAAAAGATTTTGCACAGCAAAGGTAACCAAAGACAAAATGAAAAGACAACCTGCTGAAGGAGAGAAAATATTTGCACATGATAAGAGGTTAACACCAAAAAGATGACTAAGCAAGGGTTCATAGCTAAACTACAGAAAGAGCACATACAACTCAGTATCAAAAAAACACCCAAAATCTTTTTTTTTAAATGAGAAGACCTAAATAGACACTTTTCCAAGGAAAATATACAGATAGACAGCCAGAACTCACAAAGATGCTAAACATAGCTAATCGGCAGTAAAATGCAAATCAAAACTATGAGATATATCACCTCAGTCTTGTCAGAATGGCTGTCATCAAAAAGATCACAAGTAACAAAGGTTAGTGAGGA
Source organism: Balaenoptera borealis (assembly GCF_965194805.1). Lineage (NCBI taxonomy): Eukaryota > Metazoa > Chordata > Mammalia > Artiodactyla > Balaenopteridae > Balaenoptera > Balaenoptera borealis. Next base: position 45,121 of record NW_028122909.1, read on the forward strand.
TGTGGAGAAAGGGAAACTCTTGTACACTCTTGATTTGAATGTGAATTAGTGCAGCTACTGTGGAAAGCAGAATGGAGGTTCCACAAAAAACTAAAAATAGAACTACCATAATATCCAGCCGTTTCACTCTTGGGTATATCAGAAGAAAACAAAAACACTATTTCAAAAAAATAACTGCACCCCAATGTTCATAACAGTGTTATTTGCCATAGCCAAGATACAGAGTCAAAGTAAGTGTTCATCAATAGCTTAGTGGATAAAAAAGATTTTTTATGATGACTTCAGCAAAAAATGAAATTTTGCCATTTGCAAGAACATGGATGGACTTGGAGGGTATTATGCTTAGTAAAATAAGCCGCAGAGAAAACAAGCATGGTATGTTATGAGAAAAAAAGCATGGTATGTTATGAGAAAACAAGCATGGTATGTTATCATTTACACGTGGCATCTAAAAATTTGAATACAACACAAACAACAACAACAAAAAAACAGACTCACAGATTAAAGAACAGACTAGTGGTTACCAGCAGGGAGAGATAGGGTGGAGGAGCAAAATAGTGGTAGGAGATTTTGAGCTACAATCCACTATGCATAAAATCAATAATCTACAGTGGTGTACTGTATAGCATGGGGAATATAGCCACTCTTTTATAATAACTATAAATGGAGAAGAACCTAAACATTTATGAATCACTGTTGTACCTCTGAAACTAATATAATAATGTAAATTAACTATAGATCAATAAAATATAAAGTAAGAAACAATAAAGGGGAGACAGATTATTAGATAGAAATCAATTAAATAAACACAAGTTTTGGAAATCAGGAATTAAAACACAACATGTAAGACACAACATTGGCATTTAAAGTGTACAATCTATTCATTTAAAAGAAATCATTTAAGTGGTAAAAAATGGTACCCATTCTCACAATTTTGTATATCTAGGATAAATTATTATCTACAAAAATATGTTACAAATATTCACTCAAAAAGAAAGAGAAAATTTGGATAAACCCATTTCAGTATACAAATTTAATATCAAAGTCTCTAGGTAAAATTGATTTGAATAAGTTCTGTTAGCCACTTCTAGTTTCTTTGTGATGTAAAATCTTTTAAAGCATAAAAATCAGCCTTTCTACATTATTCCACTAGACATACATGGAAGTTAAAAGAAATGAGAAGAGAGAACAATCAACCAGGAAGGTGAATTTACTGAGAAACAGTCATTCGTTCTCCCTCCTCCTTTTCTTTTCCTCCTTTTCCAGGTCTCTTTCGGTTCCAATCAAGAGAAGTCTTGAGAGTTCTGAGAATATTTCTTTGACGGCTTCAAATCACCATACCTACATCCTCTGACACAACTACACACACGGGAACAAAAATAAACCTCTGCTATCTACTCATGTAGGAGGGATTCATGCAAAATTAACTCCTACATGGAGACCAACAGGTGAGTTTTCTACCTGTTCTTTATAATGTCCTTCCATTATAGTAAATCCCACACATTATGAGGCAGAAGTGGTTACGTGAGCTTTTCCTTGAAGTCAAAAATCTTGCATTCATTTCAAGCACCTGGTGATCATAGGGTACAGCCAGGGAAGGTGCCATCCCCCCTGGGGGTGGGGGGTGGCGGTGAATGGGCTCCCACACCCATGCACCTCCTGATGTACAGATTCTGGAGAAAAGAAGGGCGATCATACTGCAGTCAGCCTGTCAGGCTGTCGGGCCACTGGGCGACCCGACCAGCCTGGAAGTGTCCCATCAGTTGCTGAAAGCAAAACTCTGCCCCCCCCCCTGTGACGTCAGGCAATTTGGGCCAGAGAGTCAGAGGATAATCAAATCAGAGAGTCAGAGGATAATCAGAGGTAATCAACTCCTCCTCTCTGCTCACCTCCTTGGGGTTACAGCAACCCCATCTCCAAACCCAAATCTGACCCTGGAGTGCCAAACTGGGAGTGGCAGGTGGGCTCTGCCCGTGCTTCAGCGCCCTCTGGAGGTTGTCTGCTCTAAAGCCAACTCTCAGCCCTTCCTTCTCCTTCCCTAGTCATGAGGGCTGCCTTGGTCTCCTGCAGCTGCTGGCCTGATTTCATTCTTCTTTTTTCTCCAATTACAATGAAGTGTCTTACAGAAGTTTGGAATCTCTTGAAGAAGGAAGATCTTTTAGTCAATACACCTTAACTGTGAGAAGTTGGTATCAAGAATGAACCTGAAATACTGTATTTTTCTCCTGATGATTCCAAGGAGAGACAGCACAAGTTTTCTAAATCATAAGAAGAACCAAGGTAAATATGATATTCTGAGCCAGAGATGAAAAAGCAGTTTCTAGCACCCCTTCCTCATGTCATTTAACTGGGATTTAAATCAAACAACTGCCACTGGTTTTTAAATCACATGACCCAACTTTAAATCAATCAGCTGCTTCCCTGTAACTCACGTGACTTGGCTTTGAATAGTAAGAAATTCAGAGGTATAAAAAGGATGTTCTGAACAATAAATGGAAAAACAACATTTTAGAAAGTTTTTTTTCTTTTCGAATGGACAATTCATTGCCTACAGAATAAAGGATTCTCTTGTGGATTTCTTGAACTATAAACACATACAATGTCTCCGTTGGCTTGATTGACTTAGATTTGGGTTTTTTTGTTGTTGCTATTGTTAACATATTTCTTGGAGTATAATTACTTTACCTTGTTGTGTTAGCTTCTGCTGTATAACAAAGTGAATCAACTATTCGTATACATATATTCCCATATCCTCTCCCTCTTGTGTCTCCTTCCCACCTTCCCTAACCCACCCCTCTAGGTGGTCACAAAGCACTGAGCTGATCTCCCTGTGCTGTATGCAGCTGCTTCCCAATAGCTATCTATTTCACCTTTGGTAGTGTATATATGTCCATGCCACTCTCTCACTTCATCCCAGCTTACCCTTGCCCCTCCCTGTGTCCTTAAGTCCATTCTCTACAGCTACGTCTTTATTCCTCTGCAGCGACTCCTGCTAGGGATGGATACTTCCTTTTATGCTCAGGGAAAGCCCCTAGTTTGAATATGACTTGAATTTGATCCTGTGAAACCATCAGAACTTCCCACCAGAGATAAATGAGGAGATTCTGGCCTTTATTAGTATGCACGATGAACACGGGTGTCCTGGCTGTACTTGCCAACCCTCCTATTTACCCACCTATTTTTATCCACCTTCCTCCCTGTGAGTACCTTTGACCAACCCTGAGCTCAGACTCCTGACCTATTCCAGTGACTTTGTCAGTCTTTCTTTAAAAATGGACAGGTAATGAAATGAAATTAACCTAGAAGCAGCAGCTCAGTAAGGGAAATAAAATCATCAGAAGTTATCTAATCACAGCCACAGCCATCCAGGGCTCTGTCTTATCTCCTGGGTCATAAGAATGGTACCTTCCTAAACTTGAAGGACATCCAATCAACTAAGCAAAGGTGTTGCTCACCTCTGGCTCTTGGAGGGATTGCTAGGCACTCTACCCAGTGTATACTAACTGCAAAACACTGTCATGGTTGTGAAACACCTATGATCCAGGAAAGCTTTTTGGGGTGCATGGGGAAGGTTTCTTTTTGACATCAAGCAAAAAATAAATCACCAAGCTCTTTGAGCACAGGGGTTCTTAAGAGGGCAGTAGAAGGAAGAAATGGGCAGAAAAGATGATCTCCAATGAAGTTAAGGACATTTTCCCAAAAGAGTAGGATTTAGTCTCAGTTTAAGGAGAACACTTTTAAATAGCTGGGACAGCTCCAAACTGCAGTTTAGGGAACGAGTGCTTCAAAAGAACAGTGCTTTAAAAGTCCTGGCAAGGCAGCAAGAGGATGAAGAGTTGGTTTTGCATAGTTTTGAACACAGGAGTAAAGAAGCAGAGGCATCTCTGACTAAAAGGCCCTGAGATCCTATGGCATCAATGGGTCAGTTGCAGGGGCAGGGGTGTGGGGGGCGATATTTCTCTCTCAATGTCTCCCAGGGCAGCCACCCCTCCCGACCCTAACCCCCAGTCCCTTCACCCTTCCTCCCTCCACTGTTGGGTCCCCAGGGACAGCACTTCTTACGCTGGAGTGCTCAGGCACCATTTCTGCAGTCTGGATTCTTCCTGGAGCCTGGCAAGTTCTGGGACAGGAAGACAGGTCTGCAAGCCCGCTGCGGTGCAGTCGGACCTGGAGGCCTGGAGAGGAACTGGAGCCCTGAAGCCCACCCACGTCCTTGAAGCCGAAGGAGGAACACATCCTCCTAACAGTACTTCTCAGGGGTCAGCGTGCTCCCCACCCGACGGTGATCCATACTCACTTGAGGCAGCAAGCACTGCCTCTAACTGGCCCCCTCGATTCCGCCTTAAGGGTCCTCGCACACGTGTGATAGCGCAGGCCCCGGATCTCTTTAGTCAGCTGAGGCCAGTGCTGCCGGGATCGCTCCAGTCCCATCCCCCAGCCCCTCCCTCTCGGACTGTATGTAATAGAAGAAAGAGCACAGAGGAATAGGCTGAATCAAGGGATCTGGGAGCCTGGGTATGAGTTTGAAGACGGAGAACCTAAGGCGCAATTACATATTACTGAAAACTCTTGTGGGGTGTGTGAGGGGAGGTTAGGGGGCTGAGAGGCTGAGTCAACCTGGTGAGTCCAGCCCCAGGACACCACACAGCCCCGCCCCCCTTTCCTTGCCATCAGACAAGGGTGACGCAACTCCAGCTGGGACTCTGCACTTCCCCCTCCCTGATTCTCCAGAAGAGCAGGTGGCCCCCCTCTGAGGGCAGGGGCAAGACCACGGACCAAGTCCCCCTGCACTAAGGCACTACTGGAAGCTCTTCCTGAACAGCAGTCCTGGCTTGGAGCGAACCCGTGCACCGCCAAAGCTGGTCTCGTCTTGCAGCTGAGGGACGCAGGCTTTAAGTCAGCTGCCTTGGCTTTAAATCAATCAGTCCCCCCTTTAAGTCAGGTGACCTGATTTTAAATCACTGTATGCCCCTCAAGCCTGCAACTTCAAAAGTTGGGAACTTCACTTTGATCCCAGCACCTCACACAGCTGAATGCACACTGTAGTCACCCCCAACCCTGGCTTAGAGGCAGGATATAAGGTAAGGGGATGGGCGTGCACACATGGTGATGAGGGTGTACTTCATGGACCAGAAGGGTCCAGGTACTCTGGGCACAGCAAGCAGTGCACGATACAGCAGCTCCCTGGCAAAGCTGGTGATGCACAGGGGGAGCAGGCACACCCAGGCATGCAGAGGTTCCAGGGCGGGAGCTGGGGCACAGCCAGCCGGGAGGGTGTGAAAGAGGAGGATCTGAGCCTTCTGGAGAAAGGCAGACACAGAATATGGATGAGAAACAAAGACCAGATGAAACATGGATTTGAAAAACACACCATGCTCTTGAAATTGGGGTGGGGGGCACCCCAGATTTGAGTCTTCTTACTCCCCAGTAGCTAGTGCTTTGGCATTTGCCCAATTACTTATAAAATGTGACTGATAATATCTAACCCATAGAATACAGCATTTGGAGTGGTTTGCGTGTTTATGTTTCTATAGGGGAATAAACTTTTCTACAAGAAAAATGTATATTTTCTGAAATAAATTAAAACCCCTTTTTAAAAAGTACTATATTGGACTTCCCTGGTGGCGCAGTGGTTAAGAATCTGCCTGCCAAGGCAGGGGACCTGGGCTCGAGTCCTGGTCAGGGAAGATCCCAAATGCTGCGGAGCAGCTAAGCCCATGTGCCACAACTACTGAGCCTGGAGGCCACAACTACTGAAGCCTGCGCGCCTAAAGCCGGTGCTCCACAACAAGCGCAACAAGAGAATCCACCACAATGAGAAGCCCGCGCACCGCAACAAACAGTAACCTCCGCTCACTGCAACTAGAGAAAGCCCACACGCAGCAATGAAGACCAAACGCAGCCAAAAATAATTAATTTTTTAAAAAAACTACTATATCCTTCTATACATCTTCTTGGGGAAGAACAGAGGGAAGGAGTGGGAGAGTGAGAAAGACCAATACTTAGTGCACATCCCTGATGCAGGTGCTCTGCTGGCTCAGATAGTTTTATCCCCACTTTACAAAGGAGGAAGTAAGCTCAGAGAGGTTTAGTAATTTTCCCAAAGCCAAACAGCTATTGAGTGGCAGAACCAGGATCTGAACCAAGTCTGTAACCTTCAAAGCCTAAGCCCTCATCACAACAAAACTCAATTAATATTTACATTTATCAAATTACATTGCAACCTGGGGAGTTCTTGGCACAGTCCTGAATAAGAGTGAGAAAGAAAGAAATAGCGTTGTTCATCCAGTCAACCAAAATTTTTTTTTTATTTTTTATTTTTTTAATGCTATTCTTGTCTGCTTACATTCTTTTTATGTATGTATGTATGTATGTATGTATGGCTGTGTTGGGTCCTCGTTTCTGTGCGAGGGCTTTCTCTAGTTGTGGCAAGCGTGGGCCACTCTTCATCGCTGTGCGCGGGCCTCTCACGATCGTGGCCTCTCGTTGCCAAGCACAGGCTCCAGACATGCAGGCTCAGTAATTGTGGCTCACAGGCCGAGTTGCTCCGCGGCATGTGGGATCTTCCCAGACCAGGGCTCGAACCCGCGTCCCCTGCATTGGCAGGCAGATTCTCAACCACCGCACCACCAGGGAAGCCCAACCAAAATTTTTGAAGCAGCTGCTAGATGCCTGGCCCTGTTTGGAGTTCAGCAGTGATCAAGACAGGAAGAGTCCTACTTTCATGAACCATGTAGTGGGGAGGAGAGACAGGTGCAACTTAGGTGAGGGATTTCACCTTGCTGGGCCTCTGTTTTCTCATCTGGAAAATGGGATGGGTGTTTCTCATTTTCTGGGATTGTCCAGCCCTCACATTCTCTGATTCCATAAGAAGCATTTGTTTTCCTGTTTCTTTAAAATTCAATCAGGCCATGAGCTGTGATGAATGTCGTTAGCTGCTCCCCAAATCACTCTATTTCCACCCATTTCCTGTGATCAGGTCTATCCCCCAACATGACTCAAAATCAATCAAGTCACAGAAGCTAAGGGGCACCCAGCAGAAGAATTCCAACCCTGGCTTCTCAGGAGCTCTGCGGTCTACCTGGCCAGGTAAACTTCACGCACCTGGCACAAGGTGGCCATCCCTGGTTTCACATCAACATGATCTCAGGCACAAACCTCCTTGTTTTTCCATTTTGTCTTTAAGTTACTTGCTGAAACAACTGCACAAATATGAAAAAGATATAAAAATCAGGCATCCTCTGCCCTCACTGCCTACTACTAAATGATTTTCTGCCACTTTAATGATAAAGATACAACATTTCAGCATTCCGTTGCCCTTATTATTTTTCATTTTGTTGATATTTCTACTGAATACATCTTTCAATATTTTAACAATGGAACATGTATTTAGGTTGTTCCACACACAGCCTTTGGTGGTAAGGGTTTTGTTGTTATATTTCTATTATGTTTCCTTTAAAAATCATTATCCTGTTTAAATGGATTACGTCAACTTTATAGGCATTTATCATATGATATTGATGAAATTAATACATAGAGGGCAGTAGTACAAATTGATTGGAATTGAGAGCCTCTATTAGCACAGTTAAATATAAATATTTTATATATATATATATATATATATGCCACATTACATGCTGAGTGAGATTCTCCTACTCTTTTTCACTCTCTGCCCCTCAAGCCTGTAAGAAATGGAATATTTCTTGCCATATCAGTAAAAAAAGGATGTCACAGTCATCAGCACTTGCAGCCCTCCAATGTGAGCCGGTGGGCCCTGAGGAACTCAGGATATGCAAATACAGAATGCTGGCCCCAGAGAGCTGAGGTGCATATCAAAGGAAGGATTTCAGTGAGCCCAGACGCTTGCATCTTCCCATACAAAGAAAAGCGCTACATTCCTCACCTTGGGAGAGCTGGTTTTCCTTAGTTAACAATCACCTTTTGATGTTCCCCATTACCTGCGCCATTCCCCTCCCCTGTCCCCTCCCCCCAGTACTTTAGCTCAGGGAGGAAGGAGCGCAGAGAGACTCGGCTGAACAAGGGACCTCCGAGCCTGGGGATGCGTTTTCAGCCGCTTTCCCCGCAGTCAGGAGGAGGGGCGCTGACGCTCCAACCGGACCCTGCGCCTCCCTTTCCCCGTTTCCCCTCAGGACGCTCAGGCCGACCCACTCCCCACGCCCACCAGGCCCCGCGAGCCAGGCCGAGGGCAGGGGCGAGAGAAGGGACTGACGTTCCCCGGGACCAGAACGCTAGGGGCTGCTCTTTCTGCACAGCAGCGGTGGGTGGCAGCGAACCCCTGCCCCTCAGAAGCTGGTCTTGCACTGACGCCCGGGCACCAGACCAGGAGGAGGGTTGGCGCCCACTTACCCGGCCCGCGGTCCCCAGGACTGTCGCGGCTTTGGCGGCCGGGGCCCCTCCAGAGCCGGCAGCCTCAGTGAGGCCACCCTCCCCTCGGGCTCCGGGGCACTTTAGTGACGGCGGAGGCAAGAGACCCCGAGCCGGGAGTTCCAGCTCTGCGGAAACGCGGGATCGTTCTGGGCGAGGAGGTGGGACCGCTCTGCCCCCAGGCCTTCCGGGAGGGAGGGCGGCGCCGGGGGAGGAGCCGCCTGGAGCCTCCAGGAGCCCTTCCGGGGGTCCTGGAGGGGCGGCCCGGCCTGGGGGCCCCGCCCACTGTGGCCGCAGCCCAGGCCTTTTTCCTGGAATCCTACACAAGAAAGAAAGATACAGTCTATAGTAAATATTCACAAATGATTGTTGCTGCTGTGCTTACTATTCTATTAAAGGTGTAAAATCCATAAAACACTTTAAGTTCAAAGTTAAATACGAATTTTTACCTTTCTAATTATGTCTCTGCTATTCCCAACTGTGGTTAATGAATCAGAGACTGTGGCATCACTAGTTAAAAATGAGCTTGAGGAAAAAATAGAACTCAGGCCCACCAGACCTACTGAATCACGATCTGCACTTTTACAATCTCCCCAGTGTACTTGGGTACCCATGAATAGTTGAAAGGTACATTTCTACCTCGACATGTCTTTTCTGTCTGAGAAATACACACATTTTATCCAGTTTGATATAAATAAAACACTCAAAAATGCATATGCCTGTGTTGAAACCATCATTTTATCATTTCTTTTCCAGATAAGTATAGTCTCTACACTGGTTTTGTGGATCACATGCCATACTCTTTTCTTGTAGTTACAAATAAGGTAGAGAAAGTTACTTTGTAAATATATATATATTAGTGGATAATTGAAGACAGTCTTCTAAATTAAAAGCACTTCTCTTAACTTGCTGTTTTCTTCTTGGGTCACATTATGAACTCTTCCCGTGGCCACATGGCATGTGTACTTTTAATTTCAGGGACTGCTGCCATTCCAGGATGTGGCCATAGATTTCTCTCAAGAGGAGTGACAATGCCTGGACCAAGATCAATGGGAATTGTACAGGGGTGTGATGTTAGAGAAGTATAGGAACCTGCTCTCCTTGGGTGAGGATACCTTCCTTCCAGAATTCCTTTTCCAACCACAGGGTTTAGAGTCCTTCATTTGTAGAATGTCTCCTGGAATCTTCTGCTTCCTACAATAGGGTTTCAGATTGCAATGTTTCAGGAAAGACTAGGAGTTTGTGGGTATAATTTATCTTATTTTTTTAAAATCGCAGTCTCCCTTTTAATATACTTTGTAACTGCTTGGGATGTGTCTATATGAACTGTGTATTATATGCTTCTGTTATAGTCCTTACAATATTTTTTTGTCTTATTTTCTGTAACAATTTTCCATGGATTCTTTGGGCTTAAGGTATATTAAAAGGGAGACTGCGATTCTGGGACTTCCCTGGTGATGCAGTGGTTAAGAATTCGCCTGCCAATGCAGGGGACCCGGTTCGATCCCTGGTCTGGGAATTTCCCACGTGCCACGGAGCAACTAAGCCAGTGGGCCACAACTACTGAGCCTGCGTGCCACAAGTACTGAAGATGGTGTGCCTTGAGCCCGTGCGCCATTTATTTTTTGGAGAATAAAACTGCCTCTGAGTGATTAAAATCTAGACCAGCTAGTCAAAATGCTTTATCACCTGTTCTTCTAAACCACTGATCAACGGAACAAGTTTTACTAGGGATAACAGAGTAATTGTATTCTGGAGTTCATATCGGCAATATGTTTTATGACCTTGATGCTGGATCACGACATTTCAATGGCATAACTGCTATTAATTGTCTGTTTGTTCAACGATTAAAGTCTCACGTGATCTGAGTTCAGACTGGAGTCATCCTGGTTGGTTTCTGTCTATTGCAGATTTCTTCCAGTATGAAAGGACAAGAGCAATACGGCTTACTTTACAAAATGTCTTCAAACCAAATGATGATATAATCTACATTCAGTTAATTTATACATACCCTACTGTAGAACAGGGTTTGTTACGGTGGCAGAGCCCGGTAATTAGGTAAAACTGAAACATTTATCTGCAGTGGTTCAAGTTCTCTTCCTAAGAATATGTTTATAATCAACATTCTTTCACAAAGTACCCAATTTAATTCACCATAGCAGTCCTCATATTAACTAAATGGAGAATCCTAGGCTATATACAAATCCAGAAAGGGCCAAAAGTCATCAGCCCCTATGGATTATTACAACCCATTACTGAGACATTCAAATTATTTCTTAAAGAACCACCATGACCATCAACATCATCAATTTATATATTATTGCCCCAATGCTAGCCTTAACCATGGCTCTCACAACATGAATTCCTCTTCCCATATCTTATCCACTAATTAATATAAATGTAGGCATACTATTTATGTTAGCCATATCAAGCCTAGCCATTTATTCCATCCTCTGATCTGGTTGAGCTTCAGATTCAAAATACTCACTCACTGGAGCTCTACGGACAGTAGCACAGACAATCTCATATGAAGTCTTGCTGGCAGTTATTCTATTCTCAGTCCTAATGCTAAATGGATCATTTACACTTTCAACAGTAATTATTACACAAGAACACCTATGACTAATTTTCTCCTGACCCTTACCCAGAATTTGATTATCTCCACAGTAGCAGAAATCCAATGAAGCCCCACTTGATTTAACAGAAGTAGAATCAAAACCTGTATATGTCTTCAATGTAGAAAATGTAGCAGGCCCATTCACCCCGTCCTTCCTAGAGAATATGTCAATTTCCTTATAATAAACATTTTCACAACATTCTATTTTTAGGAGCATTTGACAATCCCTACGTGCCAGAATTATATACAGCCCAAGTCATCATTAAAACACATCTAACAATCTCCTTTCTATGAATTCAAGCATCCTACCCACAATTTTGATATGATCAACGTATACATCTCTTATAAAAATATTTTTTACTACTAACATTAGCCCTATGTATATGAGAGTTTTCACTACCTGTCATCATACCAGGCAACCCACAGCAAACTTAAGAATTATGTTTGACTAAAGAGTTACTTTGATAAAGTAAATGATAGAGGTTTAAATGCGCTTATTCCTGGAATTGAACTTATTTCTAAGAATTTTACATTCTCCATGCTACCACATTACACCACAATGCTATATAGTAAGGTTCTCTAAGAAAGCTTCAAGGCCCATACCCCCAAAATATTGTTGTATATCCTTCCTGTACTAATAAACTCTCATTGTTTTTACTATCATTCTACTGACCATTATTTCAGGAAATATAATTGTAGTAACAAGCTCACACTGGTTAATGGTATCCCCATTCTAATAAAAAACATGAACCCATAAGCTACAGAAGCATCCAACAAATATTTTCTAAAACAATCCACCACATCAATACTACTTATAATGGCTATTATCATTAATCTAATATACTCTGGTCAAAGAACACAATGAATTACAAAAATCTTTAATCCAGCAGCATCCACTATCATGACAATCGTCCTTGTCACAAAAGTAGGACATTCCCCATTTCACTTCTGAGTGCCCGAAGTAACTCAAGGCATTCCATGAACAGCAGGCCTGATGCTATCAACATGACAAAATTGCACCCCTATCAGTTTTATACCACATGTCACCATCCATCAACCTAAACATACTGTTAATCATAGTGATATTATAAATCATAGTTGGACGCTGAGGCAGACTTAGCCATACTCACCTGGAAAAAATTACAGCCTCCTCATCAGTTGCCCATATAGGATGAATAACAGCTATTATAATGTATATTCCAAGTATAACAATCCTAAACATACTAATTTATATCATAACAACACTATCTTCTTCCTATTTATACCCAGATCATGTACTACAAGGGTATCATTATCACACACATGAGATAAAACACCTCCCATCAGGATCCTTATCCTCAGCATTATAGTGTCATTAGGAGGTCGCCCACCATTATCAGGGTTTTGACCCAAATGAATAATTATCCAAGAGATAACAAAAATGATAACATCATTCTACCAACACTAATAGCCATCACAGCAGTCCTCAGCATATATTTCTACTTGCAGCTAACATACTCCACATCACTAACTATATTCCCTTCATTAAACAACACAAAAGTACAACAATTTGAACATACAAAACAAATAACTTTCCTATCATTACTCATCATAATAGCCACACGGTTACTACCCATAACACCCATCCTATCAGTGCTGGACTAGGAATTTAGGTTAGTTTAGACCAAGAGCTTTCAAAACCCTAAACAAGTACAATTTACTTAATTTCTAAAAATAAGGACTGCAGGACTTTCTCCTATATCAATTGAATGCAAAGCAAACACTGTAATTAAGCCAAATCCTTACGAGATTGATGAGTTTTAACCCCAGGAAATTTTAGTTAACAGGCAAATCCTCTAGTCAACTGGCTTCAATCTACTTCTCCTGCCTTTGAGAAAGAAAAAAGAAGAAAAAAAAAGGCAGGAAAATCACCAGCAGAATTGAAGCTGCTTCTCTCAAGTTACAATTCAATCTGTTGATTCACCACAGGGTTTGCCAGAAAGAGGGCTCAATCTCTGTCTTTAGATTTACAGTCGAATGCTAGCTCAGTCATTTTACCTCTGTTCATACACTGCTGATTATCTTCAATAAATCACAAAGATATCGGCATTTTATCTTTACTATTTGGTGCTTGAGCTGGAGTAGCAGGCAGCGCCTTAAGTATATTAATCCTGGCTGAGCTATGCTAACCTGGAGCGCTACTTGGAGATGCCCAAATCTGTAAGGTAGTCATAACAGTCCCTGCACTTGTAATAATTTTCTTTATAGTTGTACCCATTATGATTTCAGGGTTTGAAAACTGACTTGGGCCACTAATAACTGGGGCACCTGAGGTAGCATTTCCCCCAATATATCATATAAACTTTTGACTACTTCCCCCATCATTCTTACTCCTACTCATATCACCAATAGTAGAAGCTGGTTCTGGTACAAGTGGAACCCTATATTCAGCTCTAGCCTGCAATCTGGCCCATGAAGGAGCCTCTGTCGACCTAACCATTTTCTCCTTACATTTAGCAGGTGTCTCTTCAATTCTTGGTGCTATTACTTTTATTACTATAGTCTTTAATACAAAACTAGCAGTCATATCCCAATACCAAACACCAGTATTTGTTTAATCTTTCCCAACTATAGACATATTACATAATTACCACTCTCAGTCTGAGCAGCCAGAATTGCCATATTGTTAAGAGATAGAAATCTAAACACTACTTTCTTTGACCCTGCAGGAGGAGACTGAATCCTATACCAACAGCTATTTTGACTCTTTGGTCACCCTGAAGTCTGTATTCATGGCCTACCAGGCTTTGTTATAATCTCACATATCATTACATACTATTTAGGACAAAAAGTGCCTTTCAGCTATTTGGGACTAGTATGAGTCATGTCCACTGGCTTTTTAGGATTTCTCTTGTGGGCCCATCATATGTTTACCATAGGGATAGCTGTTGACTCAGGAGCATACTTTGCATCAGCTACCGTAATTACTTCTATCCCTACAGGAGTAAAAGTATCTAGCTGATTAGCAACTCTTTATTTAAGTTTTCTTTCTCGTTTCTTTTTTTTTTGGCTGCGTTGGGTCTTGGTTGCTGCACGTGGGCTTTCTCTGGTTGCGGTGCACGGCCTTTTCATTGCAGTGGCGTCTCTTGTTGCAGAGCACAGCCTCTAGGCGCGTGGGCTTCAGTAGTTGTGGCTTGCGGGCTCTAGAGGGCAGCTCAGTAGTTGTGGTGCACGGGCTTTTTGCTCCGCGGCATGCGGAATCTTCCCAGACGAGGGCTCGAACCCATGTCCCCTGCATTGGCAGGCGAATTCTTAACCACTGTGTCACCAGGGAAGTCCCTGGTTAGCAACTGTTCACGGAGGTAATATTATATGACCTCCCACTATACTATGAGTTTTAGGCTTTAGTTTTTCTTTTTACAGTAGGTGGTTTGACAGGAATCATCTTAGCCAACTCATCCCCAGACATTGTCCTCCAGGATACATACTATGTAGTAGCACACTTCCATGACCTAATGTCCATGGGAGCAGTCTTCACTATTATAGGAGGCTTCCTACACTGATTCCCACTATTCTCAGGTTATACAGTTAACTCAGCATGAGCAAAAATTCACTTCACAAGTATATTTGTAGTAGTAAATATGACTTCCTGCAGCACTTTCTTGGCCTCTCAGGGATGTCACTACATTAGTCTGAGTACCCTGAGGCACACACAACATGAAATATTTTATCTTTAGGCTCATTCATCTCAGTAGCAGCAGTAATGCTAATAATCTTCATACTTTGAAAAGCATTTGCGTCTAAACAAGAAGTCTTAGCAGTGGAAATTGCTACTCCTAACCTAGAATGGTTACACGAATGCCCTCCACCATATCCTATGTTTCAAGATCCTACCTATGTAAATGTAAAATAAGGAAGGATTCAAGTCCTTCTCAACCAGTTTCAAGCCAACACCATAACAATTATGTCTTTCTCAATAAATGAGATAAAAGTAAAAAGTGATGTAGCTTTGTCAAAGTTAAATCATAGGCTAAAATCCTGTATATCACTAAGGCATATCAGTTTCATCTAGGCTCTCAAGATACAACATCACCGATTACGGAAGGACTTTTACATTTTCATCATCACACATTAATAGTGATTTTTAAAATAAGTTCTCTAGTCCTCTATATCATTTCACTAATATTGACATCTAAACTAACTCATATGCATAGAATAGATGCACAGGTAGAGAAAATGTGAACAATTTACTAGCCATTATTGTAATCTTAATTGCCCTATCATCATTGTGAATCCTTTACATGACACATGAAATCAATAACTCTTCCCAAACCATAAAAACTATGGGTCAGTAATGATACTGAAGCTACAAATACACAGATTATGAAGATTTAAATGTTGACTCCTCTGTAATCCCCACATCAGAGCTAAAACCAGGAGAATAATGACTAATAGAAGTCAACAACCGAGTAGTTAGAGATAGTCATTGAATATCAGTTTCATCTGAAATTGTTGTACACTCCTGAGTTGTTCCTTCTCAGGCCTAAAAAGAGCTATCCCAGGATGCCTAACTTAAAGAATCCTAATACCAACAGGACCAGGCCTATGTTGTGGACAAGAGAGCTCGTTTTCCTGAGTTCAAAGACAGGACAGAGGGATATGGCTGAGATATGGGGTGAATCTGGAGCCCATGGGGATGCACTTTCCAAGCTCCAGGATAGGAATGGGGCCTCTAGGGTCCCAGGCCACCCACCACACCCTCCCAAGCAGGATCTGGACAACATTCCCTGTCAGTGATGAGGCAGCCCTAATACTGGTCATGCCCCGATGTTGTGTCCTATGTGGGCCCCATGCTCTTGGGACCACATCCCACACTCTGCAGGTCCATGCTACAGGGTCCTTCGTGCCTCAGGAGTACAGACCACACAATAAGCAGTTCCCTCCCCAACCAGCAGGAGGAGGGGAGGAGAGCAGGGGCACCAGGGGAATCTCACTCAGACAACAACACCCCAGGGGTGCCAGCGGGGACAGTGATGATGCAGATGAGGCACAGACCAAGAGATGGGACCAGAGGACACAAAAGGCAGCTGGTCAGGTCCTGGCTTATCTGCACCCAGGACACCTTTGTCCCATACACCCCCTTCCTCATACACCCTCTCCTTAAATGCAGATTCTTCAGATGCAAACAGGCAGAGCTTCAGACTGAAAGTCAGCTCTTCCAAAATGACCCATCAGCAAACACTGCAGGATTCCACTCCCTGTGCTTTGTGGCTGCTTCCCACTAACTATCTAGTTTACATTTGGTAGTGTATATATGTCCATGCCACTCTCTCACTTCATCCCAGATTACCCTTCCCCCTCCCTGTGTCCTCAAGTCCATTCTCTATGGCTGAGTCTTTATTCCTGTCCTGCCCCTAGGTTCTTCATAACCATTTTTTCTTTTTTTTTAGATTCCATATATATGTGTTAGCATACGGTATTTGTTTTTCTCTTTCTGACTTACTTCACTCTGTATGACAGTCTCTAGGTCAATCCACCTCACTACAAATAACTCAATTTCATTTCTTTTTATGGCTGAGTAATAGTCCATTGTATATATGTGCCACAGCTTTATCCATTCATCTGTCGATCCTGCCAACACTTTTACTTTACTCAACTGAGACCAATGTCAGACTTGTAAGGTAATAAATTTACGATGTTTTGAGTCACTCAATTTGTGGTAATTCGTATGAAAGCAATAAAAAACAAATACAGAGGTCCTACAAGAGCCAGGCTATATATTTATATTTAAGTATTTCTAAAATGAATTTAACCCTGTGATTCACAGCAGCAGCAGCTTCCAAGGGATCCCACCACACACCTGAGGCGAAAGCAGCCTAATAAAGAAGCAGTGACAGCAGCAGGTCACTGCCCCACACTTGGGGTAGAGGGGGATTTGATCTACTGTAGCAGCAGCATAGCCTGAATGGGAATGCATCCTCCTGTGGCACTAGTCCCATCAGCATTAGTCTAATCTGCTAGCATCTGCTGTGCCAACAGGCCCAACGTATACAAACCCTCCAACTCAGTAGCATTAAGTGAGCCAGGCTCAGTGTTTCCTGAAACTCATATCCAATGGCACTGGAAAGCCCAGATATCACCTACTGTTATGAAAACATAAAAAACAATAACAGAAGACTGGCAACTTCAGAAAGAAAAGGCGAACAATGGAATGGGTGAAAACAAGTGGGATAAATATAAGAGACTATCATTAGTCTCATGAGTTTCTTAAATTCCCTATGATGGTCAAAGCAAAAATTATGACACCATCTGATGTGGTTCTCAATGTATATAGAGGAAATACTACAGAAAATCATACTTTAAAACTGGGGACTATTAAGAGACCTAAATGGAAGTAAAATTTTGAAACTTCACTTGAAGTAATAAAAGACAGATTCCAGTAGGCTATGATAAGTTACATATGTATAGTGTAAGGCCAAAAGCAACCACTAAGAAAACTATACAAACAGTATACACAAATGATTATAAATAAATTAGATTAAAATGGACTTACCAAAAAATGTTTAAGTAACCCACAAGAAGGCAAAATAAGAGAAACACAGGATTGAGAAACTAAGGTAAAAGACAAAACAAAAAATAAAATGGTAGACCTAATCTTTAACATAGCAATAATTACATTAACTGTAAATGATCTAAATAACCAAGTCAAAGACAGAGATTGGAAGAGTAGATGAAAAAATCACAAGCATGATCCAACTCTATACTGTCTATAAGAAGCTTACTTTAAACATCATGATATAGGTAGTTCAAAGTAAAAGGATGAAAAAGGTATATCATGTGAACATTCATCAGAAAAAGCAGGAATGGCTATATTAATATCAGATAAAGTAGATTTCAGAGCAAAGGAAATTATTAGGGGCAAAGAGGGTCATTACATAAAGATAACAGGAATAATCCACCTAGATGACCTAGTGATACTAAATGTGTGTGCACCAAACAACAGAACTTCAAAACACATGAAGCAAACACTGAAAAAGGTAAAAGGAGAGAATTTCAAATCCACAATTATTATTTGAGACTTCAACACAGCAATTTATAGAACTCCCAGAGAGAAAAATCAGCAAGGGTATGGAAGAACTGAAAACATCATCAATCAACAGGATATAACTGACATTTAAAGAACACACTCAATAAAAGCAGAATACATATTCAAGTGTCCATGGAACATTCACTCATATACCATACACTGGGTGATAAAAAAAACATTAGCAGATTTAAAAGAATTAAAATCATAGAGAGTATGTTCTCTAGCCATAATGGAACCAGACTAGAAATCAATAACAGAAAGACAACAGGAAAATCTTCAATCACATGAAAACTAAACATCACAATTCCAAATAACTCATGGGTAAAAAGTCAAGGAAAAATTTTTAAATGCATAGAATGAAAGAAAATGTAGATATAACAGATCAACATTTGTGGAATAAAGTGAAAGCAATGCTGAAAGGGAAGTTTATAGCACTAAATTGGGAAAGAAAATATTTCAAAGAAATAGTCTAATTTTCTATATTAAAATAGTAAAAACGGAAGAGGAAAAAACACTAAACAAGCAGAAAGAAGGAAATAATAAAGATGAAACAAAAATCCACGAAACTGAAAACAGGAAAATGGGGGGGGAGGAAATCAATGAAACAAAAGGCTGGTTCTTCAAAATAAACAATCTCATCAAGAAAGATGTAGCAAGACTGATAAAGATAAAAAGAGAGATGGCACAAATCACAGATATCAGAAATGCAACCAGGGATACCATGACATATCCTGCAGGTTAATAAGGGACAAGTTATTATGAACAAGTCTACACTATAAATTCAAAAATGTGGATGAAATGGACCAATGCGTCTACACCCAAAACTACCAAAACTCAGCCAAGATGAAAGAGACAATCTCAATTTTCCTGTAACTATGAGAAACACTGATTTTTCATTTAAAAACTCCCAAAAGAAATATTCAGGCTTAGATGTTTCACTTTTACCCAAGACTTAAAGAATTAACACCAATTTTACATGACTTGATAAGAAACAGAAGTAGAGGGAACAGTTCCTAATTAATTTTATGAAGCCAGTATTACCTTGATACCAAAACCAGACTGGGATAGTATAGAAAGAAGAAAACTACAGGCCAGTATTTTTTATGAAATTGGCTGTAAAAATCCTCAGCCAAATATGAGCAAATTAACTCCAGAAATATATAAAAAGAATAATATACCATGACCAAGTGGTATTTATTCCAGTTATGCAAAGTTGGTTAAATATTTGAAAATCAAACAATGTAATCTACCATATCCAATAGACTAAGGGGGAAAAGTCATGTGATCCTAATCATTAATGCAGAGAAAGCATTTGACAAAATCCAATCCCATTCATGATTTTAAAAAAAGAAGAAAAGAAACTCCAAGCAAACTAGGAATAGAAAAGGAACATACTGAAACTCATAAAGATGATCTACAAACAACCTATACCGACATTATATTTAACTGTGAAAGACTGAACGCTTTCTCTGTAAGATCAGAAACAAGGCACCGATATCTGCTCTCACCACTTTTATTAAATATATTACTGGAGGTTCTAGTAAGAAAATAAAGCAAAAATAAATAAACAGATAAATTTAAAAGTTAAATTTTTAAAAAGTTTATTTAAAAGATGAAAGAACTATTCCTACTATGTTGAATAGGAAGGAATATATCCTCCTGAATGTTGAATAGTAATATATCCTATTATATTGAATAAGGAAAACTAAAACTGTCTGTATCTGAAGATGAGATGATAATCTAAATGGAGAAAATACCAAGGAATCCACATAAAGCTTGAGAAATAATATTAGTTTGTAAATGTTTTAGAGTACAAGATCCACACAATTTTATCAAATTATATATTAATAACAAATGTGTAGAAGCTTAAATAAAAATATGTGATGCCATTTACAACTGACCTAAATAAATACTTAAATAGAAGCCCAATAAGACATTTATAGGACCTCTATACTGAAAATTACAAAATGCTGATGAAGAAAATTTTAAAAGTCCCAAACAAATAGGGAGACATACCTTGTTCATAGATTAGAAAACACAACATAATAAAGCTGTCAATTCTCCCCAAGTTAAGAGGCTTAACACAATTACTCTTAAAATGCCCTCAAGGTTTTTGTGGATATAGACAAGCTTATTCTAAGATTTATATGGTAGGAAGAGGCTGAAGAACAGCTAAAACAATTTGTAAAGGAAGATTAAAATGGGAGGAATTAATCTACCCAATTTCAAGATTTCGCAGTAATGATGGAGGGTAGATACATAGATCAATGGAATAGAACAGAGAACCCAGCAATAGACTGACACAAATACATTTAACTTGGTTTTGACAGCAGTGCAAAAGCTATCAAGGAAGAATAGACTTTTCAAAAAATGGTACTGAAACAGTTGGACATCCCTCGACAAAAACAAACAAACAAACAATGAACCTTAACCTAAACCTTACACATCTTACACAAAAATTAAATCAAAGTGGATCATAATCTTAAATGTAAAAGCAGGACATTTTTAGAGAAAAAAAATAGGAGAAAATCTTTGGCATCTACAACTAGGTGAATAATTCTTAGACTTGACACCGAAAGTATGATCAATAAAAGCAAAAACTGATCAATTGGATCTCATCAAAATGAGTTAAAAATGCTTCATAGAAGATCCTTTTAAGTGGATGAAAACTCAAATTACACAGTGGGAAAACATATTTGAAAATCCCATAGGAGACAAATGACTTGTATCTATAATATACAAAGAACTCTCCAAACAACTTTAAAAAATCCAACTAGAGAATAGGCAGAAGACAGGAACAGACATTTCATGGAAGAGAATATACACATGGCAAAGAAGCACATGAAAAGATGTTCAACATCGTTAGCCATCAGGGAAATGCAAATTAAGACCATAATGAGATATCAGAGAATAACTAAAATTAAAGTATAGTGACAACATCAAATGCTAGCGAGTACGTAGAAAAATTATATCACATCACTGGTGGGAAAATAAAATGGTTTAGCCACTCTGAGAAACAGCTTGACAGTCTCTTTTAATCCTAAAAGTAGATTCACCCTACAATGCAGTAATTGTACTCTTGAGCATTTATCCAAAAGAAACAAAAACTTAATGAAGTTCCCACAGAAACTTACACATAAATGTTCATAGCAGTTTTATTTCTAATAGCCACAAACTGGCAACTCCCCAAATGTCTTTCAATGGGTGAATGTTGAAACAGATTGTGATAAAATCTTATGATAGAATACTACCGAGCAACAACAAGGAACAAATTATTAATATATGCAAAAATTGAAATGAACTTCAAGGGAATGATGCCGAGGGAAAAGTTTTTAAAAGCCAATCTCCGAAGATTAAGTAATTCATGATTATGTTTACATATTATTCTTAAAATAACAAAACTGTGGAGATGGAGAACAGATTAGAAGTTGCCAAGGGTTAGAGATGGGGGTAGAAGGTACAGCGGGGGAACTTTGTGAGGTTTTTGTGGTCCCAGTACAAATAATACAGCAATCTTGGTTTTAATCCCTAAAGATTTTTAAAAGCAATTCCTAATAAGAGGTGTCCAGATATTTAGCAATGGCAGCAGATTAGAGGTATAGCTCCCCAACATGACAACTTCGAAAGAGATCTATACTATCAATACTAATTTAATGCATATGTTAATTTTTAAAAGGCCAGTCACAATACTTAAATGGTACATATCTTAACGATATTACTCTGGGTATCCAGCTATACCAGATGGACTAGCAGGATTTTCTGTCCATTCAATCTTATTTAAGACAGTAAATCTTATAATAAGACAGTTAAAAAAAGAAAAAGAAAAACAACAAACCTCAACTACAGTTGGATATTCTCACAGCAAGATGAGGTGAAAATACGTAGCAGCGGTTCAAAAGCTTAAGCAGTGGCACCTAAATTTGGCTGCACATTAGAATCCTCTGAAGCACTTTTTAAAAACCCTCACACCGACGGTTGGTCATGCTAGACCAATACAATCATTTTAACTCTCCTCAGACGATGCCAATGTCTAGCCAGAACGGAGAACCAGCGGACTAAGCAGAAGGGGATGTTTCTACAAAGATTTCTTAACAATAAGTCCTCTCACCCAATCAAGATTTACCTCCCCGCAAAGGGGTAAAGAAGGCTAGATGTTGTCCATACTTGCTTAGCTTTAATTAGCACTTGTGACTTGCCCAAAACCTAGATCATGTTTCCCCTAAATTTCATGTTATTCCCTAAGTTTTTCAAACCCAAGGCTAAGGGGTTTGCCAGGATGAGATTTTAAGCGCTCACACAGGGGAAGTCCCTGGCAAACCAGGACAGCGGTCACTCTACACTGCAATGTAAAGCATCCTAAATAACCCTGCCACTGCTCCCAGATACTAGTCTGTGCCAACCAGTGGAGAAAAGGCATTCTCCATTACTACCATGGCAAATGCTACTGTACTTACCTTGGCTAGTCCCTATCTTTTCCAGGCGCCACTCCCCTTCACCTGCTGGTGGACGCTTCGGCCAGCTGACAATGCAGATATTTTCAAACTTTAAGGTGAATAAAAATCATCTGGAGGGCCTGTTGTAACAGAGATCACTGAGCCCCACCAGAGTTGCTGATTCCATAGGGCTGGGACCGGGCCCTAAAACTTGAATATCTAACACATTATCAGGGGATGCTGGGAAAGCTGGTCAGGTAATGGTAAAGCTGGCCAGGAAAAAGAAACCCGACGTGTCAGATCATAAAGTATGGAAGGGCAAGCCCGCCGGCAGTCCAGGCCGGGGGGAGGGGACGGACCTGGGTCCCCAGCCCTACAGGGCCAACGGCAGACCGGCTCGGGCGCCCCTCGGAAGCGCGGGGTCCCCGCTGCCGAGTCTGTGCCCCCGGCCGGCCCCGGCTCCCCTCTGCCCACCCTGCGCGCGGGGGCTGCAAACAGCCGCGGAGAACCAAGGCAGGGCGGGAAGGGGGGCTCCAAAGAGGGTCTGGCGACTCGAGTCGCTCCGTTACTCGGTGGGCTCAGCGCGCGCCATGGGGGAAGAGAGGTGGAGGTCCGGGAAGAGGGGACGGGCGGCACTCACGTACACCAGCAGCAGCCATGGGTAGACGGCGGGCTCGGCCACCACGGGCGACTCCAGCCTCAGCTTCTCCCCCACGTTTTCGCGCGCGGCCCCCGCACCAGGCTAGTCTGGCGGTTGGGGGAGGGGCGGGGCGCCGCCGGCGGGGGCGGGACAGGCGGGCGGGCGGGCGGGAGGCTGAGGGGAGGGAGCCTGGCCTGGGCCTCAGCCGGCGCCGCCGCCGCCGCCGCCGCCGGCCTGCTCCCGTCCGGCCCCCGGCTCCCTCTTTGTGGTCACAGGCCCGGGGCCTCCAGCGCTGCTGCCAACTGGGGCCGGCGTGAGGCAAGCACAATGAGCCGGGGCCCAGCTGAACCACTCACTCGCGGCGAGCGCCTCCCGCCCTGTGGACCCGCCCCCACGCACGCACGTACGAACGCACGCACGTACGCACGCAAGCACGCACGCACGTCTTCAGCTGCCCCCCCCGGCCACACCCACCGGCCCGAAGTGGAGACCCGGGGAGACCCCTCGGGGCCTGGGGTGGCGGGTTCGACTCCCGCCCTTGACGTACCGTGACACCTCCCCCCCAATATGTTTCTAGGTATTATATGTATATATGAATATACTATTATATACACACTTGCGTATGAATTTATATGTGTATGTACATGCGCATATTTACATATAGGGGTGTGTGTGTACACATTGTATATATGTATGTGTATATATCTTATATATATGATATATGTATGTATATATACGATGAATTTCTATATACAGTACATATATATTTTTATGCTATATGCTTTTATATGTAGGTGTATATGTGTGTCTATATGTATGTACGTGTATGTATTGCATATATTATATGTGTATGTATGTATACTGTCTATATGCACACCTAAATATCTTTGTATGTGTGTATATACGTATGCTATATATGTACCTAGGTGTGTATATTGCATATGTTATACGTATGTGTACATACTGTATACATACCAACTATGCATTTTATATGTGTGTATGTATAGTGTATATGTATGTGTGTATTGTCTATATTGTGTGTATATGTGTGTATACATACTGTATATATACAAACTGCATTTTATATGTGTGTATATATGTATGTGTGTATTGTATATACTATATGTGTATATGTGTGTATGCATACTGCATATGTACACAGCTGTATATTTTTGTATGCTTGTACATATGTACGTGTGTGTGTATATACACACACACCCCATATGGATTCTGTTTGTCTGGAGAACCCTCACTGATACGGACACTTATGACAATTGAGTACCTGCTCTTTGCCAGCCAGGGAGCCAAAGGCTTGTCTTTCGGTGTCTCCCTTAAGTATCACGAGTCCCAGGAGGGAAGGTGATGCTGCTCCTACCAGTTGAGGTGCCTCAGGGTCAGTTAGGTGGACAGGGCGGGGGGCTGGAGCCTGGTGGAGCCCAGGTGGAGTTCTAGCAGCAGTACAGCCTAGCAGTCCCACTTCCCCGGGTGCTTCTCACAAAGACGCCGAGGGAGAGTCGGGACCTGAAGGAGGGAATGAGGAAGCTTCCGTGGGTCCGCAAGCCCAGACCAAGGCTGACTCGTCAAGAGTGTTAGAGGTCAGGACTGTGGTTACCCTGGGGGTGGGCTTACACAGAGCCATTCATATCCTGAAAAAGTATCCATTCTGCTCTTGTTTGTATGGTTACCCCCCTCCCCCAAATCTTTTAAAAACAGATTCTCTTGGTTGCTGGGAACACACACGGGGAAGTTGTGTGTGAGGGGGTATGATCCAGGGGACAGGGAGGATAAGCCCCCCACTCGTAGGGCAAGGAGTGGCTCAGCTTTGTGAGCTGAGGATGGCCCACGAGGTTCCAGAGAGAAGGGTCCCTGCTCCGTTCCTGCTCTGTGCACCCCATTCCCAGCCTGAGAAGCCCAGAGCCACCCACCCCCCCGCAACACACACACACCAGGGAGGAGAGCCAGTCACCCTGGCTCCCAGCCTCCGGCTCCAAGGCTCCCGGCACTAGGAGCTATTTTCAGCTTTCATGCCCTAGGACACGGCCAGAGCTATTGTCTCCAGAAACTCTCTGTCTGTCTCTCCCCCGGCCTCCCTCCCTTCCTCCCTCCCTCCTCCGCTTCTTCCCCTCCAGCTCCCTCTGTCCTCCCCTCCACCCTGCATTTCTACACAGGATGGCTCACAGACAGCTGCTCCCCGTGCCCACCTGCCACCATTCCATGGATGTCAAAGCAAGCCCTGGGGACTTCCCTGGAGGTCCAGTGATTAAGACTTCGAGCTTCCACTGCAGGGGACGCGGGTTCGATCCCTGGTCAGGGACATAAGATCCCACATGCCACACAGCACGGCCAAAACAAAATGAATAAATAAAGTTATAGTGATGAAACAGCCCTAGTGGTGCAAGGATGGGACGTATAGCTCTATGGTATAGAAAAAAGATCCAGAAACAGATATATGAGAACTTGATATGATAGAAAGTGGGGAAATTAAGGAGTTTTCAATAAATGGCATTAGGACAATTGCATATCCATGTGGGGAAAAGTAAATTAGAAAAAAAAAAAAAGCAAGCCCTGGTCAGGTGTGACCTTGGGCCCAGGGCCATTGGCACAGGTTGTCATGTGGGATGTTCTTCCTTAGACTCCTCCCTCCCTCCTGTGTCACTGTCACTTCCTCCAGAACCTTCCTGGACTCCCCTCCACAAGCCCAGGGTGTGCCCTCACCCGCCCTGGATCACCAGAATTCCAATCCCGGCCCACCCTTCCCCGCCAGGTAGAGAACTGTGCATGGTCAATAAGACCGTAGAGGTCATTGGCCATTGCTATTGCAGCTGGAATTGTTACTGTGTTTAGATAGGGTGACCAACACCCGCCCCCAGTTTGCCCAGGACCGCTCAGGTTTGAGCGCTGGAACTCTGGGGAAACTCTCAGTCCCGGGGAACCCCAGAAGGCTGGTCAGCCTATTTAGGACAGATCTTTCACTTGATCTCCCAACCCCCGAGAGCCAGAAAGGGAATCTCCCCCCTCCTTCCATTGTAACCTTCATTCATTCATCCACTCATCCCTTTATTCAACTCCTTTATTCAGCAAGTATTTATGAAGCATCTACTACACAGCAGACACTCTTCTAGGTGCTGGGGACATAACAGCATCCCTGTCCTCAAAGAGCTCACGTTCTAGCGAGGGCAGCAAACAGTAAACTGAGAAGGTGTGATTTATTACATGGGGATGATGTCTCGGAGACCACTGCAGGGCAGGGGAGGTGGGAGAGGAAAGGGGCAGTTCTAAATGCAGGCGCTGACGGGATTGGGGCAGACCTTGCCCTGGGCCAGGCTGGTTGCTTCAACACAGCTGTCCTCGCCCAGAGCCATCCTGCCCCCGCCTCACCCAGTTCTTCCGTGATGTGTGGGGAAAATCTGTGGTTGTCACAACTGGGAGGGAGGGCCCCTGGAATCAAATGGGTGAGGCCAGGGATGCTGCTAAACCCCACACAGTGCCCAGGAGGGGCCCTCAGCAGAGGATGACCCGCCCCGAATAACCCCAGTGCCACGGGGGAGACCCTGCACTAATATTATTCAGACCCGCTGGTGCCCCGATTCCTGCACAGGCAGGGACTCTAACCGGCTCACCTCTGTATCCCGAGGTGACCTAGAGTGGGGCAGCCACGAGGGCTGAGATGAGTATCGGGGGTGAAATGACAAACCTCTGCACCCACTCTCCCCTCCGCACCCCAGGGGCGATGGTCTCTATCTCCTCCCCGTGCAGGTAGCTTTTCCCTGAGCCATTTCTTCTTGTCAAGGTCCCTGTCGCAGGTTGGGTTCCCCGAAGATGACGTTGAGAGCAAGGATTGGAGTGCAGGTGGTTGATGTGAGGCGTGCAGGAACAGATACAGCTGCCATAGGGTCCCACAATTCCACTCCCGGGCATAGATCCGGAGAAAACTCTAATTCAAAACTATACATACACCCCTGGCATTTCCCTGGTGGTCCAGTGGTTAAGAATCCACGCTTCCAGTGCAGGGGGCGTGGGTTCCATCTCTGGTCAGGGAACTAAGATCTCACATGCCGTGTGACAATAAAAGAAGAAAGAAAAAAGAAAGAAAGAAAGAGAGAAAGAGAGAAAGAGAGAGAAAGAAAGAAAGAAAGAAAGAGAGAGAGAAAGAAAGAAAGGAAGAAAGGAAGAAGGAAAGAAGAAAGAAAGATACATGCACCCCAACGTTCATTGCAGCACTATTTACAGTAGCCAAGACATGGAAGCTACCTAAATGTCCACTGATGGATGAATGGATAAAGAAGATGTGGTACATATATACAATGGAATATTATTCAGCCATAAAAAGAATGAAATAATGCTATTTGCAGCAACGTGGATGGACCTAGAGATTATCATACTAAGTGAAGTAAGTCAGAAGAGAAAGACAAATATCATATGATCTCACTTATATGTGAAATCTAAAATACGACACAAATGAACTCGTCTACAAAACAAAAACAGACTCACAGACATAGAGAACAGACTTGTGGTTGCCAAGGGGGAGAAACAGTGAGGGAGGGTTGGATTGGGAGTTTGGGGTTAGCAGATGCAAACTATTAAATATGGGATGGATAAACTACAACGTCCTACTGTCTAGCACAGGGAACTATATTCAGTATCCTGTGATAAGCCATAACGGAAAAGAAAAAAGTTTTATTTATAGGTTCCATCCCTAACTGAGCTGGCCCATCGCCTCCCATGGTTCTAAGTGCAGCCCGAGGCTGCAGACTTCCCACCGTGGTCTTCAGCTCCAGAGCAAGCCACCTGCGAACCACCCACATCTTCCCAGCGGCTGGCAACTCTCCTTTGCTACTGATTCCAAGACACATCCAAATAGCAAAAATGTGACCATGAAAAGAAACTCAGGCATGTTCAAATCAGGGAAATAACATTCTTAGCTCTGTTCAGTACTCGCTTAATTTTACAAGAGCTTAGAGTTACAAAAAAGTTGCAAAGATCTGTACAGTGTGCCGTGGACCCTGACCCAGTACCCCTATTTCCAACTCGTTAGTACCTTAGTACGAGATGTTTATCCAACTAAGGAACCAAGATGGATACATTGTTATTAACTAAAGTCCACACTTTATTAGAATTTCCCTAGTGTTCCCCTAACATCCTTTTTCTGTCCCAGTCTCCTCTGGGCTGTGACATTTCTCAGACGTCGCTGGGTTTTGATACCTTGAAAGTTTTGAGGACTGGTCAGGTGTTTTGTCCCTCAAATTGTTTGTCTGTTTGTTTTCTGGTGTTTTCTTATGGTTGGTCTGGAGTTATGGGGTTTGGGGCGGAAGACCCAGACAGAGATAAAAATGCCATTCTCCTCAGGTCACATCAAGGATACACACCATCAACGGGACTTATGACAAACGATTTTACCCTTGATCACCTGGCCAGTATCGTCTTTTTTTTCTTGCTGCGTTGGGTCTTCGTTGCGTGTGGGCTTCAGTAGTTCTGGCTCCCAGGATCTAGAGTGCAGGCTCAGTAGTTGTGGCCCACGGGCTTAGTTGATCTGCGGCACCTGGGATCTTCCCGGACCAGGGCTTGAACCTGTGTCCCCTGCATTGGCAGGCGGATTCTTTTCTTTTTTTCTTTTGCAACCAAAACTTTAATCCCAAGGATTCTCACAAAACATATTACAAATGACAGCATGAAAAAAAAAATTGCACAGTAACTCAAAGTTCAGCTCTACAATATACTCTTAATCTGGCAGGACATTGGTATCTTGATAATCTCAAATTTCCAAAAAATATTACAAAGAGCTATGTATTCATGTACAGCAATCACAGAGGGGATGTATGACCTAACTCAAAGGTAAACTAACTTCCTTGAAACTTCTTAGATTTTAAACTCCCTGGACAACCTCTTGTCCGGTGTGAAGACTAGTGGAATTTTTAAACCTCTAATCTAGGGTAAGGGTGCGGCTTTCATTTTTACCTGCTGGCTTGGGTTCACAGCACCTTTTAAAGACTGCTTGCTTAACTACAGCTGCATACCATATCCCAGCTACAGAAAGTCTTTTCAATGTTTGCCAGTGTTGTTTCCATAATAGTAAACATCACACTTTAGGTGGGCAGGAGTTAGAGTTTTATTATCAGTCTAGGCAAGACCAAAAATTCAAAGCAAGTTCAATTTTGCTTAAGGGAACATTGTAAGGTAACAATTCTTCATATTACATGCCTCACAGGACCCATTTCAAACCATAGAGAATGACACCTTTATGTGTCACTCTCCCAAGAGACAAACAAATGTGAACAACTAAAACATTTAAAAAGTGCACCAAGCTTCGGAAGTCTCAAACAGAACTTGAATTTTCTGTACATACTCCTGCCAAATGAAGTTATTGCCTGTACACCACTCCTCTTGCAAAGTGGTCTTCTATTTCCTTTCATCTGACCTAGATCGGCTAGGAGACCTAGAGAAAGATCAGGACGGCTTGTGATTTCTCTCTTGGGACAGGGATCTCTCTCTTCTCCTATATCTAGAAAGGGACCTGCTCTGGCTGACGGAGAAGGCTCTCCATCTTGGAGATGTGCGGGAGGTGGAGGACTCCTCCTCCCATAATCATCTCGAGGGCGACGACCCCAAGAAGGAGGCAGTCACGATTTCGACTTCTCTTTTCCCATTCGACAGGTCCACTCTTACTCGGCAGCCACATAGTGTTCTCCCATCTAGTTCTCGGACAGCATCGGCTGCATCTCGGGGATCTTCACATTCAACGAGAGCGAAGCCGGGAGGGTTTTTAGCAACCCACACACTTCAGAGTGGTCCATAATAGCCTAAAGCTCGTTCCAATTCAGCCTTGTTACCACTGTTTCCAAGATTCCCTACATAAACTTTACAGTCCAACGGACAGGAATCACGTTGCAAGACTCTCGTGGCTCCTGGGTTTCACGGGCCACAGGGTGGTCCCGGGCCTCTAGAATCTGGTAGCTGAATCTGCTCGCACAAGCTGTCCTGTGGGGATGCGTTTCCCCCTATGTGTCCAGCCCGGGGCCCTGCTGTCTTGGCCCGGCCTCCCGGGTGAGAGGGTGAACCCCAGCTCCCTGGAGCAGACACTCAGAGCCCTGGTGACCGGACTCACGGCTGATGGGGCTGGAGCGGTGGCTGGATGCGTGTGGCCAGCCTGGTGGTGTTTGGCCCCGTCTGCAGTTCCAGCTCCAGCTGAGAAAGAGCCTCCCTGTGTTACTTTCTCCTGGTTGTGTAAGGATCCCCGGTGTCATTTGACAGAAATGTAGACGGTGTGTTCTTTCTCTCTTTTCTCCCTGCTTCCTCTCCTCCCTCTCTGCCTCCCTCTCTCCCTGTACCTCTTTCCCTGTTCCGCTCTCCCTCTACCTCTTTCCCACTCCCCCTCTCTCTCCCTCTCTGTCTCTTCCTCTATCCCTCCCTCTCTCCCTCTCCCTCCCTCTCCCTCTTTCCTCTCCCTCTCTCCCTCTCCCTCTCTCCCTCTTCCCTCTCTCCCTCTTCCCTCTGCCTATTTCCTCTGCCTCTTTCCTCTCCCTCTTCCCTCTCCTCTTTCCCTCTCCTTCTCTCCCTCCCCTCTCCCTCTGGGAGGGAGTGAGGGAGATGGAGAGATGGAGGGAGCGGGAGAGTTAGACGGAGAGTGAGAGGGAGAGGGAGAAGAGGGAGGAAAGGGAGGGAGGAAACGTCTATCCCTCCCTCCCTCCCTCTCCTCCCTTTCCCTCTCCCTCCGTCTCTCCGTCTCCCTCACTCCCTCTCGAGAGGGAGAGACGGAGGGAGAGGCAAAGACAAGAGAGAGGGGGAGAGGGAGAGAGGGAGGGGGAGAGAGAGGGGGGAGAGAGGGAGAGCTCTCTTCCTCCCTTCCTCTCCCTCTCTCCTCCTTCTCTCCCTCTCTCCCTCACCCTCTCTCCCTCTACCTCCCTCCATCACTTTCCCTCCTTCTCCCTCTCCCTCTCTCCCTCCCAGAGAGGGAGAGACAGAGGGAGAGGGAGAGGGGGGAGACAGGGACACGGAGAGGGAGGGAGGGAGGGAGGGAGGGAGACAGAGAGGGAAGCAGGCACCCTCTCGCCTTCTCCCTCTCCCTACCTCCTTCTCCGACTCCCCCTCTCCTCTCCCTCTGTCTCTCCCTCTCCCTCCCTCCCTCTAGGAGAGGGAGAGGGAGAGGAAGGGAGGGAGAGGGAGAGAGGGAGGGGGAGGGAGACGGAGAGGGAGAGACGTGTCGCCCTCCCTCTCCCTCCCTCGCCCTTTCCCTTCCTCTCTCCCTCTCCCTCCCTCTGTCTCACCCTCTCCCTCCCTCTGTCTCTCCCTCTCCCTCACTCCCTCCCAGAGAGGGAGAGATGGAGGGAGAGGGAGAGACGAGGGAGAGGGGGAGAGGGAGAGAGGGAGGGGGGAGAGAGGGAGGGGGGAGAGAGGGAGAGAAGGAGGAGAGAGGGAAAGGGAGGAATAGACCTCTCTCTCTCTCCCTCTCTCCGTCTCTCCCTCTCTCTCCCTCTCTCTCCCTCTCCCTTGTCTCTGCCTCTTCGTCTCTCTGTCTCTGGGAGGGAGTGAGGGAGATGGAGAGACGGAGGGAGAGGGAGGAGAGGGAGCGAGGAAGAGGGAGAGAGGGAGGGAGGGAGGGAGAGAGGGAGGGAGAGAGGGATAGAGGGAGGGAGGGAAAGATGTCTTTGTCTTTCCCTCCCTCCCTCTATCCCTCTCTCCCTCTCCCCCCTCCCTCTCCTGCTCCCTGTCCCTCTCCCTCCCTCTATCCCTCTCCCCCCTCCCTCTCCTGCTCCCTGTCCCTCTCCCTCCACCTCCTTCCCTCTCTGGAGAGGGGAGGAGGTGGAGGGAGAGGGAGCACGAGAGGGAGAGAGGGAGAGGGAAAGAGGTATAGGAAGAGCGGAACAGGGAAACAGGGACAGGGAAAGGGGGACAGGGAGAGAGGGAGAGGGAAAGAGGGAGAGGGAGAGCAGAGCAGGGAAACAGGGACAGGGAAAGAGGGAGGCAGAGAGGGAGATGGAAACGGGGAAAGGGAGGGGGGACGGATAGAGGGAGAGGGAGAGAGGGACAGGGAAAGAGAGACAGGGATGGAGGGAGGGAGAGAGGGACAGGACAGGGCAAGAGGGACAGGGAGAGAGGGAGGGAGAGAGGGAGGGAGAGAGGCAGAGGGAGAGATGGAGGGAGAGTGAGAGGCAGGGAGGTAGAGGGAGGGAGGGAGGGAGGGAGACAGAGAGGGAGACAGGGAGAAGGGCTGATGGGGGCTCCCTCCCCCTCCCATCCTCTGCCCACTGCTTTCTCTTTTTTCTGCTTCAACAAACACCAGGCGCCTTTCAGATCAGCCCTGAAGTCAACGTTGATGCTTGGGACGGCCTGACCTCCCCGCTACCTTCCAGCCCAGGACCACAGCTGGGAGATGAAGTCTGCGGGGCCCTGGGGGGGGCGGCGGCGGCGGAGGTGGTGGAGGCAGGCACCTCCTCTGACGCCCAATCTCTCCTCGTTTACGAGGCAGCCGCCAGCTCCCCTCCATGACTCCCCAAGATTTGGGGCCATTTTAATATGTGTCGATAATGCCATGAGCTACTATTTAACTTTTCCACGAGGACCCATCTCCCGAAATGCAGTGGTTTTCAGGCTTGGCTGCACTAGAGAACCCCCAGGGAAAGGAGAGACGTCTGTACCTCCCTCTCTCTCCCTCTCCCTCCGTATCTCCTTCTGGCTCTCTCCCTCTCCTTCTGGGGTGATGCCCGATGAGCTCAGATTCGCAGATGTTCCCCCCATCCCCTCTCTGTGCCTTGCGTGGGGCCTGGGCCTTCTCACTGTGGCCCGGGAACAGCCTCGACATTCAGACATCGGTTCCTGCAAGGACACTTGCGTTTGGTCCATACCGCATGTGGCTGCAGTCTGTGCTTCTCCCGTTTAGCATCTTCAGTAGATGGGGGCTGTGCATGAGCCCTTCATCTTCCCCGCAGACACCACTGGTGCTTGCTCGGCCTCGCGGGTGATGTCCACGGGGGACAGACCTGTGTCCCCACCTTCTTGGGCTGCAGACAGGCCACATTGGTCCTGTGGTGACTGGGGGCTCCCAGGAGAACCCCACCGCAGACCCAGAGAGGTGGCCCCAGAGAAGGTGGCGTACGCCTGGGGCCAGGCCTCACCAGCCAACCACGGGCCACCTGCAGCAACAGGTCTCTCGCCGTCCAGGGGCTGGGTGTTCGGGCGCCGTGGGGATGAGCTGCTGTCTGCACGGCAGCCAAGTTTGTATTGTTGAGCCCGGGGAGGCCCCTGGGTGGCTCCTGGAGAGCCTGGTCACATTTCTTCCTGCCCTTGGCCTTAGAGCTCATCATGGTTCACGCCGTTTCTGTTTCCAAAAGGACCTGTGTTCATAAAGACCACATGTTAGGACAGCACCAAAGTGTCTAGAAATCCAGGCCAGGAGGAGGAGGGAGGGTGTTTGGCTGTGCCTGCCAGTGGCCTGAGAGCCCTCCCACCCACAGAGACCTGGCCCGGGGCCTGTGGGGAGGGCGTGGCCCACGGTCCCCAGCGCTGGCTGTCTCTGGGTTCCAGGAGAACTGCGCGATCCTCGGGGAGCTGGTAAGGCTGCAGGCTCAGAAGTCCCGCCTGCTGGGATTCAGCACGCGTGCCGACTCTGTGCTGGAGATGAACATGGCCAAGACCAGCCAGGTGGTGGCCACTTTCCTAGGTAACCCCGCCTCCCCGAGTCCCAGTGGGGACGGGGGTCAGGTGGACCTTGACTGGACGTGGTGCTGCCTGAGACCCCACTGTGTCAGCCCTTGGGGGTCGCCTTCCCCAACCCTTCATTCTGCCTCGAGGGGCGTGGGGTGGGGGGCGGCTGGGCGGCTGCCACAGGGACATAGCTGAGCCTCTCCCCTCCGCCCGCAGATGAGCTGGCCCAGAAGCTGAAGCCCCTCGGGGAGCAGGAGCGGCCCTGATCCTGGAGCTAAAGAAGGCTGAGTGCCAGAGGCGGGGCCTGCACTTTGATGGGCCCATCAACGTCTAGGACCTGCGCTACTACATGAACCAGGGGGAGGAGACGCGCTACCACGTGGACCAGTACCTGCTCAATGAGTCCTTCCCCATGCAGGTGGTCACGCGCGGGCGGCTGGGCATCTCCCAGGAGCTGCTGGGGCTGACCTTCGACCTGGAGGAAGGCGCCAACATGCGTCACGAAGATGAAGATGTGAGGCTCTACACGGTCCGGGACGCGGCCTCGGGCAAGGTCATCCATCAGCAAGTTCTACCTGGACCTCTACCCTCGGTGCATGCGTGGGGGAACCTGTCGGCCGTGAGCCGGGGCTCCTCTGTGGTAGCGGGGCCTCACCCGCGTCCCTCCCCAGGGAAGGGAAGTCCGGGCACATGGCCTGCTTTGGCCTGCAGCCGGGCTGCCTGCAGCAGGACGGGAGGCGCCAGATTGCCATCGCGGCCATGGTGGCCAACTTCACCAAGCCTACGCCCAACCCGCCCTCCCTGTTGCAGCATGATGAGCTGGAGACCTACTTCCATGAGTTCTGGCAAGCGATGCACCAGCTCCGCTCCCAGGAGGGTGCGGGCGAGGGGCTGAAGGCAGGGGGCGGGGAGGGCCCGGGCTCTCCCGTGGTCCTCAGGCAGGCCCTCGCCACGGGATTCTTCCGCTGATGTCACCCCGCACGAGGAGACGCTCTCGGTGTCAGTTTCCATCATCAAACCCCACGCACTGGGCGCGTAAACAACGGAAGTGGATGTCCTCGAGACTCTGGAGGCTGGAAGTCCCAGATCAAGGAGTCAGGACTGGTTCCCTGCATGTTAAATACAGGTATTCAAGAGTTGCCTTTAAAAAAGACAAAATAGAAGAAAGGAACGTTGCATGCAAGGCTGGTGACAGGCGGTGATGAGAACAAGAGGTTAGGCTCTGGGGCCGGGAGCACCACGCCCTGTGAGGCCCTGGGGCTGCTGCCAGTCTCGGTGGAGGCTCAGCAAGTCCCAGTGACTTCCCAATGTGGGGGGGGTCCCCAGATGAGCGTCTGGGCCCAGGACCCAGTGCTCGTTCAGTCTTCCTGCAGTCAGCCCTTCGTCCTGAGAGCGATGCTCTCACAGACTGCAACCGGAGCGCGTGGGGACACTTTACTGAGCTGTGCAGCCGTCACTACTGCCCTGTTCTGGAACATTTCCCTCACCCCAAAAAGGTCCCTCACGCCCTTAGTTATCATTCCCTCCCCTCCCCTGTCCCTGACAACCAGGAACCCACTCTGACTCTGTGGATCTACCTGTTCTGGACGTTTCCCCTCAGTGGGGTCACACCCTGTGTGTCCTTCTGTGTCTGACTTCTCTCGCTGAGCATCGTGTTCTCAGGGTGCATCCACGTGGCAGCGAGTGGCAGGGCTTCACACCTTTGCGTGGTCGAGGGCCGGAAAAAAGACAAACGAAAAGAAGGGCACATTGCCTGCGACTCTGGTGACAGCCGGGGATGAGAACCAGAGGGTAGGCTCTGGGGCCGGGAGCGCCACGCCCTGTGAAGCCCTGGTGCTGCTGCCAGTCTCGGCGGGGCACGGGCAGCGCCGTCCCCCAGGAGCTGCTGGACAAGCTCATCAAGTCCCGGCTGGCCAACCCCCGTGCGGCCGGGCCGAGGGAAAGGAAAGGGGCTCCCGGACCGCCCGGCTGGAAAGCGCGGCCTGGACACAGTGCCAGCGCCCCCGTCTCCTTCCTCCCGCCCTCCAGGCCTCTTCAACCTGCGCCAGATCGTCCTGGCCAAGGTGGACCAGGCCCTGCACATGCAGACGCCCTTGGACCCGGCCTAGGACAATGCCCGCCTCTGCCAGGAGATCCTCAGGGTCCCAGCCACGCCAGGTAGCCAAGCACACGCCGGGCCCACCTTAGCGGTCGGTTGGCGGCTACTGCCCAGTTCAAGAGGATCCTCTGGTGGTGTGTGAAGGGGGACCGACTGACGGGCTCTGGTCGAGGCCCGCTGACCTCTGGCCTCTTCCTGCCTGGGTTCCTGGGCTGGTCCCTCCAGCTGTGGCGCGCGGAGTCCGAGGGTGGGCTGGGCCTATCTGCACGTGCTTTCTGGAGAGCCTGGAAGAGGCAGGAGAGGGCTTCATACCCCGGACGGAACGCGTCGACGAGGTTTGCCCGTGCGTGTCGGTGCGGAGACGCAGTTCACTCCCTCGTGAGCGCTTTAACCCGCGCTCTCCCCGTGCTGGAGGGCGAGCCCTGACTCATCCCTCGGAGCCTCGGGCAGCTGTCCCTGTAAGATGCTTAGGGGTGAACCCTCGTGAGCTTCAGCAGAAAGTCAGCAAAGATTGAATTGTGTCCCTCCACTGAGTTGCCAGCAAGGTCCCCGTTTTCTAGAAGTGTTGGGCCAATACTCCCTCTAGTGGCAGGGGACTCAGACAGGGCTGCTTTGAGGCCCCAAGCTCTGGGCTCTGGGGAAGGGGCACGGAGCGGCCAGGGGGCCGGGCAGGAGCCTCTCCGCGTGTGTCCCAGGGACCCACCTGCCTGCGACTTTCGGCCACCTGGCAGGAAGCTACGACGCCCAGTCCTATGGCTACCTGTGCAGCGAGGTGTACTCCGCGGACACGGTCCACACACTCGTTTCAAGCAGGAGGGCGTCCTGAGTGGCAAGGTGAGAGGCCGGCCTGCCGTGCAGACCAACACGGAGGTCCTTGGCCTGGGCCTAGATGCTTGTGCCGCCCGCCTGGGCCTGCCAGGCTCTGAGGGCCCTGCCCAGAACCCCCTGCTCCCCTGCCCTTTGTTGAGTCACAGCAGAGGTGGCCACACCCACACCCTCCGTGAAGGGGGTGCTCCACCCTCCTGCAGCCCCGCCCCCTCTCCTCAGGTTGCCATGGACTACAGAAGCTGCATTCTGAGGCCAGGGGGCTCCGAGGATGCCAAGGGCATGGTGAAGCTCTTCCTGGGTTGTGACCCCATGCAGGACGCCTTCCTCCTGAGCAAAGGGCTGCAGGTTGAGGGCTGCAAGCCGCCGGCCTGCTGACGGCACGGGGTTTTGCCCCCCCGGGCGGGCCGGGTGCCTTAGCGCCCCGTCGGGGCGGGGGAGGGGCCGTGTGTCCTCCCAGCCCCCGAGTCCCCGGCGGCCGGCCTAGGCCAAAAGTCTCCACCTGGAAGTGTCTGGAAAGCCTGGCATCAAGGCTCCCCCTTGTTGCACTAATGCAATCCCTTCCTGGGGAGCTTTCCTGGTAACAAAACGGTTCTTTGAAAACGCAGCCATTAATAAAAAAGACTCTACTCCTGGTCTCTGCCTGCCGTCCCTTCCACCACAGGAGTGGCATGGGGGCCGTCACACTGGGGGGAGTTCTGACCTTGGTCGGGGATCAGCCCTGGGGCCGTGGTGACGCGTCTGGGTCACTGGGAGACGGCTGAGCTGTGGGGTGAGTTCAGACGGGGATGGTGCCCCGCACCCCGACCGGGCAGGCTCTCCAGTGAGGGGGTGTCAGTTTCCTGCCGGCCTCTCGCCCGTCACTGTTTGGCATCTCGGGGGCTGTGACTGGCTGGAGCTGGTTCTGGCGGTGGGCACAGCTGCGGGAAGCCCGGCTGTGGCTGTCCCTGTCCCCGTGTCCTGTCCTCCTGCTCACGGCCGGCCGGCTGGCTCCCTCTGGTCATCGGCAGCTGCTGAAGTCTGGACCACAGCAAGGGGCCGCCTTCCTGGGTCCTAGCAATTCTTCCCAAAGGCCTTAGGGATGTGTTTTGGTGGCAGTAGGAATTCAGAGAGGGTGCTGCACCACTGGAGCGGTAGGGTGGCTCTGGACCGTCCCGTGTGTCCTTCCCTGGCCTTTGAGCTCCTTGGGAGCCCTGCCTCCACAAAGGACGCCAGGCAGCGGAACGAGGGCGCGGGCGGCGCCCCGACCTTCTCCCCGTGGCCCAGGCGGGCAGGCCGTGCCACGCTCTGTCCTCCCTTCAGCCTGCCCGCCCGTTCTGTTGTTATTTTACCAAAGAGGACACAGACATTCAGAGAGGCTAGGGTCCATGCCTGAGGTCTCATATCCAGTAAGTGTCAGAGCCGGGGTTTGAACCCAGACAGCCTGTCCCGGAGACCGCGCCCTTACCTCTACACAAACCACCTCCTGGTTCCCTTTATTAGCACAAGACTCATTTCCCTGACAAGCCCAGGCCCCATAAAGGCAACCCTGCCTCCCCCACGTGACCAGCCCTTGCCAACTACTTACCCCAGTGGCAGAGGGACGAGCCACACAGGGGACCCGCCCATCTTGGCCATGGGGACACAGACACCCACTCACACCCAGAAGGACCTCCTCTTTACCTTAGGCCACACGCCCATGCCGAAGGAGCTGCTGTCTGCCAGCTGGTGCAGGTACAGTTCTGTCCTGGAAACAGAGAAGGGACCAGAAGTAAGGGAGGACCCACCCACACCAGTGGCCTGGCAGGGCAGGTGGGCATCATGGCACGGGGCTCCACAGAGTGCCCCAGGTGGCCCCGGGGTCTGCCTCAGGCCCTGGCCCTGCCTCCCGAATATTCCTCACTTGCTGCCCTCAATGGGCCCTTCTTAAGTGAAGGCCTTCCAGAAGCTTCCTTACTCCTCAGTTACCCTGCTCTGAAAACTGGGAGTTTCCTCCCTAATCTGCCCTCTCTCCAAAGGGTAAGGTGCCCCTCTGGCCTTAGCCAAGAGGCTCAGGACAGGTTGGGCCTGCCCTTCAGATGGGGGTGGAAGGCAGGAGACAAATGATGGGGGACGCAGAGGCAAATTGAAAATTATCACCCCTCGCCTGGGGTGAGCACTCCCTGGAGCTTCACTAGATAGAACCTTACTCATTCGTTCAACAGATGAGGAAACCAAGGCTCAGAGACAGGGAGCCACATGTCCAAGAATTCCCAGGAGTCAGCGAGGGGCAGAGATGACTCCCTGGGCCACCTCCCCCAGAAGGCCCTCCCAAATGAGTCTTGTGGCTTCTCTGCTGTTCCACCTGGTGCCTCCTCGCCCTGAGCTACCTCAGGTGCACCCAAGGCTCTCACAGAGTTTAGGAGCTTCTGGAAGATTTGGGGTCTGCTGTTCCTTGCCCACCTCCCACGCTGCTGTCAGAACCTGTACCAAAATGTCACCGTCACAGCAGACACCCACCACCACCCCCCAGCGTGTATAAAGAGCCATATGTGAATTATCTCACTTAATCCTGTAAGGTCAGCAGTCAAGGTACTATTTCCACTTTACAGAGGAAGAAACGGAGGTTCAGAGCAGGTGACACCTGGCCAGGTTCACCCAGCCCAGGAGCAGTACCAGGCAGCAAGAATCAGAGGCCAGATTCCTAACCACTGGGCTCCACTGCCTCTCACCTCTGGGCAGAGGCAGGGCTGGGGCCCTGGAGAGCGGAGGCCCTTTGTCTCACTGCCCTCCGCTGTCCCTGCTCAGCCCAGTCGCTCACCTGAGAGCCAGGTCCAATCCGGATAGCATCTGGGAGGAAACCTCGAAATTGCCTTCCCCTTCCAGCTGCGGGGCCACGTGGCTCTTCTCCAACAGCATCGTCTGCCAGGGGAGAGGACAGGCGCCGGTCAGCACGAGGCCCCGCTAGGCTGCCCGCACACCCCCACCAACCCCCAGGCCCACTCTTCGAGGCAGCACCTCAGGCCCCAACTTGGCTGGACGCCTCCAAATCAAAACGTGCCAGGCCTTTGTCTCACTGATTCAGAGTCCACGCAGGCAATCAACGAATGCAACGGGCTCATTCCGATGAAGGAATCCAAGGGTACTAACAATTAACCCAGAGCCGCCCTCCAACACACTCTTATGCAACCGAAGCCCTTAATAACTTGACCCACATGGTGATGCATGGTAGACTTTCAGGGCCGGGACAGAAAGGGATTTATTGTGCACCAGCGAGTCTGGGTATTCTCCTAGCTCCACATACAAACAACCCTTCTAATAACCTAATCCTGTTTTCTGTTCAAACAGAATGTTGGTGGGGGCGGGGGGGGGGGAAGGGGAGGAGCCAGGTGATTTCAGAGAGAGGAACAAACAGGCCATGTGCCTGTCACACACGGGCTGCCGCAGAAGGCCAGCGAGCGCCTGTTTAATTTCAGCTTACGCTTTTAAGACCCAGCTAATGAGCGGCTGAATTATGTATCTACTCATGAATATTTCATCCCTGTGATACTCCGAGGCACAGACGAGCTGGCCTGCTCCAGGAGGAGATGTCTGGGCACTGAGTGAGGTGGGGAGGAGCTGGCCTTGGCCTGGGGAGCGATGACCATTTAGACACATTCCAGGGTCCCAGCTGGAGGCGTGGGCCCTGCTGAGTGGGGCTGAGGCTACTGCAGCCCTAAAGAGCCCCCTCTCCCTCCCACCCAGAGGCCTCACCTGGAGCTGGGCGGCCGTGACTCGGCCTGTGGCGTTCAAGTCCAGTGACATCACCATGGAGCACCGGGTGGCACGGCGGCTGTGGCCGGTGAACACGGAGCCAAAGGCCCGGAGGACAGTGAAGGTGGCTCGAATCTTCTCCACTGGTGGGGCACAGACAGGGCATCACCCGTGGCCCAGGTGCTGCCACCCCCACCTCTCACAGGACCCCATTCTGGCCCCAGGCCCCAGCAGGGGCCCCTCCACTCCCCCAACTCAGCTCTAAGCCACACCTCTTCCGCTGCTGGGCTGGCCCTGTGCTGCAAGCAGGGGCGCGGGGTGAGCAAGAGTGAGCCCAGAAGGGGAGATACACACACCTAGGATTGGTACGATCTGAGTGACAAGGGCTGCCCTAGGGCCTCCTGGGCCTGGTGGAGTCTAGGAGGAGGGCAGAGCATTAACATTCTTGGACCTGCTGTCGGGGAACGCCCATCACAGCCAGCTCAAAAAGCCCAGCAGTCCCAAGCTTTTTAACATAACTATTTAACAAGCACCCACTATGTGCTAGGCACCTGGATACAGCCTAGCCTGACTCCCACTCCCCCAACACACACTTTCAGCAGATCTACATTCTGGGAGGGCCTCTCCTTGCTGTATCCCCAGCTCCTCACAGGGCTCTAACCTGGGCCAGGTGCAGAACAGGTGATCAATAAAGCATTGGAATAAGCCCAGTGGAGAAGCAGGATAGTACAATGGTTAAACAAGCTTGAATATGGCCTCTCCCCGTTGTTAGTCACCTGATTTGGAGCGAATAAATTAACCCCCCTGTGCCTCAGATACCCCATCTATAAGATGGGGGTAATAATAGTACTTACTTACCTCATGTGGTTGCCACAAAGACTAAAAGCTTTAATAATGTAAAGTGCTCAGAACATGCTCCAAATGTGGTGGTGTTAGTATTGTTTGTTATTATTAGAAAAGCAATACTGCCTGGGCCATATATTCTCAGCAGGGGGAATACTGCCCCCAAGAGGGCAGAAACTGATTCTTGAGGATGGGGGCAGTTTTCCTTTCTTATGTATAGAATAGAGCACAGATACACACACACACACACACGTCTGTGTGTGTCTGTATATATATACACACATACACACACACTGCATAAACAAATATATGGTGAATCTATGGCATTAACTTTTCATGGTGGGAGACGATTAGGAGAAAGAACAACTAAAAAGGCTCCTCAGAGGGGCAACAATACATTGAGAACACTGGCCCAGGGGTAACAGCTCTGGAGCCAAACTGTCTGTGTTTGAATCTCGGTGCTAGGATGTATGAGCTGTGTGGCCTTGGGCAAGCTGGTTAACCTCCCTGCGTTTTAATGGCCTCATCTATAAAATTCAAATAATAATAATGTCTACCTTATAGGGATGTTTTAAATAATAAATAAGTTAACCTGCTTGGAATAGAGCCTGGCGCGTAAGTCCTCAGCAAGCATTTACCACGATCCCCATCAATATTGTAATTATTATCACCAACTGACACTATTTTTTATTGAAGTATAGTTGATTTACAATGTTGAAACTCTTTCTTTAATGCCCAGCTCAAACATCATTTCCTCAAGGAAGCCCCCCGGCCCCTTCTCTGTGCTCCCTCCGCCTCTCCCCTCCCCAGCTCGGCCAGCAAGCGGTGCAGAGCACTGGAGTCTGGCACAGATGTGCAGCTGAGTCTCCCTTCCGGCTGTCAGTGCCTCCTTGTCTTTGTTTTTACTTATCGGGTCCTCTGCACAGTCCAGTGGGCTGTGCGCTGCACAAGGACACCACACCTAAGGGCACAGCATTTATATCAGATAGCCATAGGCCTGTATACTTATTAGGATGATGGCCCAGAACGTGGTGGTCAAGTGTTTGGTTCTAACAATGTCAATGCGTGACGACGGTTCCACATGTGGCAGTGAGTGTCTTAGGCAAGGAGTACCTGTTTCTAATTCACACAAAAGTACCCAACAGACTAGGGGTGGCCCTGCCCAGAAGCCAGCACAGGGTCTGCACACAGGTGCTCAGTGAACGCTAGCTGAGCAGATATAAGAAAGAGCCGCCCAGCACCCCCTCTGACTCTCCCTTCCCTTCCCCCACGCCACCGCCCCCACCACGTCCCAGCTGCACGTCACCTGGAGACCACTGTACCTGAGACCCTGCCATCCACACTGCCTGCCATCCCCACCAGGTGCTCCAGGACCTGCTCGCAGCAGGTGGTCTTGCCAGCACCGCTCTGGCCCAGGGCCACGATGCTCTGGTCCCTCTGCTGGCTCAGCAGAGCCCAGTACGCCCGCTGGGCCAGGGAGCCAACGTGGGCGGGTAGGCCATCCCAGCAGCTCCTGGGCACCTGCAGGAAGAGCGCCGGCATCAGCCTTCCCACCCAGCCGGGGCCCAGGGAGCACTCCACAATGCTCCAACCCGGCCTCAGGCCCAGATCCACGTCCATGCCTCCCATCCTACTCCAGCCTTGTCAGAGACGTCGTGCATTTTTCTGGGGAGAGCCCAGCCTGGAGATCTAGTCCTGCCACTGGCTCGCTGTGAGTCCTTGGGCAGCCTTGGACCCTGCTCTGAACCTGGCCTCTTCTTCAGCCAATGAGAGGCTTGAACTAAAGCTGCATTAGCTCATGGGGCTCATCTCACTTGCTACACAAAGGACTGGATCGTACCTGTCTGAAATGAAGCAGGTGGATAAAATGGCTCAATTGATGAGTGACGTCTGCCATGGAAACAGAATGGGGCATGGGGGAATTGGCGGTACGTGTGCTATGTATTTGCTATAACAGATTTAGATACCGGAAGCCCCTTTGACTTCATTCATTCATCCATCCATACATCCATTCACTCAGTAAAAAAAAAAAAATTCATTGAGTGTCTACTACATAGCAGGCACTAACCCAGGCACTGGGGGCACACTACTC
The DNA here is from genome assembly GCF_965194805.1 of Balaenoptera borealis. Taxonomy (NCBI): domain Eukaryota; kingdom Metazoa; phylum Chordata; class Mammalia; order Artiodactyla; family Balaenopteridae; genus Balaenoptera; species Balaenoptera borealis. The sequence goes on from NW_028122909.1 coordinate 88,469, forward strand.
AAGGCGAATAAAGGAAATCTCTGCCAACCGTGAGGAGATATCATTATACACCTATTAAGATGGCTAAAAAACCGGTTTTTAATTTTTTTTGACACACTACCAAGTTCTGGTTAAGATGCAGAGCAAGTGGAATTCTCCCACAATGCTACACAATACAGCCACTCTGGAGAACAGCTTGGCAGCCTCTTTTACAGTGATACGTACACTCGTCATACAACTGAGCAACCCCACTCCTAGGTATTTACCCAAGAGAAATGGACATTTGTGTTCACCAAAAAACCCTCTGTCACTGGTTATATTGAGTAGGTATTCAAAATCATCAACAACCTAGAAACAACCCAAATGTCCCTCAACTAAAGAACTAAGATAACCAACCACCCTGGTTTTAGCACTGAAAGTCCCATGTCCCAGAAAAACCATTCCCTCCCACGGAAACCAGGACAACTGGTCCCCCTCCGAACAGATAAACAAAGCTGTGCAATAAAATACAATAGAATAAAAGAACTAATAACGGCTCACAGCTGCAACAATATGGGTGAATCTCAAATGCGCTGTGCATTGTGATAAGTGGAAGAAGCCGATTCCAAAGGTTACACGCAGTACAATCCCATTTATATGACTTTTCAGAAAAGGCACAACTAGGGAAAAGGGACAAAAGAACAGATTAGTGGCTGCCCAGGGCGGGACATGGGGGAGGGGATGACCACAAGGGTATGGAGAACTTTTGGGGGTGATGGGAACTGTCCTGTAATTGATGGCAGAGACAGTTTCACAACTATACGTGTTTGTCAAAAACTTACAGAAGTGAACACTAAAAAGGGTGACATTAACTGTATGTAAATTATACCTTAATAAACCTGACTTAAGACAAAAAAAGCCCTGCCTGTAGAGCTTGCTTTCCTTTGGGAGAAGACAGATGATAAAAAACCAACTAATTAAATTATACTCAACGGGAGTCATTTGAAAGCCATGAGCTTGGATGAGATCACCAAGGAAGTGGGCGTTTAAAGAGGGAGACAGAAGAGGTGTAGGGATGGGGCACCCAGACTTGGAGAGATCAGGGACCAGCAAAGGAGGCTGAGAGGGAGGGCCAGCGGGACAGAAGGAAAACCAGGAGAGCGGAATTCCTGAGCTGCGGAAGGGAGTGATGGCAGGAGGAGGGAAGGACCAGCCCCTGAAGTGCTGCTGAGGGTCAAGTCAGAGGAGGCCGGAGAATTGTCCACTGGGCTTGGCAGCATGGAGGTCACTGTGACCTTGACAAATGTCTGCTTAGCGTGGTTTTCAGGGAGAACGGAAGAGGGCGGTGGAGGTAGTGAGGGCAGTAGAAAGGCACCAAAGGGAGCAGGGAAACGGGCCTGGCTGGAGGAGGACCTTGGAAGCCCAGGATGCTAAGCGGGTGACAAGTGGGCTAGCATCCACCCTCCCAGTGGCTTGGCAGGACCAGGGGCACAAACTCCGGTGTGGCGGCCCTCCCCTTCCCCGAACCCCCAGCCTGGGGCTAAGGAGCACCCCCAGTGCACTGTTGGCCTTTCCTACCCCGAGGCCCCCAGGAACAGCAATGAGTCCCCATCCTGACACAAATCAAAAGGCTCACAGACCTACTAGAGAATGGACCTGAGGATATGGGGAGGGGGAAGGGTAAGATGTGACAAAGTGAGACAGTGGCATGGACATATATATACTATCAAACGTCAAACAGAGAGCTAGTGGGAAGCAGCCGCAGAGCACAGGGAGATCAGCTTGGTGCTTTGTGACCACCTAGAGGGGTGGGATAGGGAGGGTGGGAGGGAGGGAGATGCAAGAGGGAAGAGATATGGGAACATACGTATATGTATAACTGATTCACTTTGTTACACAGCAGAAACTAACACACCATTGTAAAGCAAGTATACTCCAATAAAGATGTTAAAATAAATAAATAAATAAATAAAAAAGGCTCAGCAGGACCCCAAACCTGGCAAAGTAGGACAAGCCGCCACACTGGCTGGACACAGCCTAAGGGAACGCAGCGGGCAGGGGGTCCTGAGGTCCGAGCCTCGGAGCCACCTGCCGCTTTGGAAACATAAAGTTCAAGGGCCAGGCTATCCCAATCGTCAGCCTTCTCAGGCCTGCAGGGGAACAGGGAGGATTCTGCAGACCCAGGCCCCACAGTCACACACAGGTACCCCCTGCATGCTTGCACACGGGCATGCTCAAGGGCACACGCACCCAACAGCTGCAGAGGCCTCTGCACACAGGTGTGCCCATCTACACCCCACGCAGTCACAGCACACTCACCCCAAAAGAGGCCTGCACCCCCAGGCACGCACCCAGCTCCCAGCCACCCGGCAAGCCCAGACCCCCAGTGAGAGAGGCCCCCAGCCCTGCCTGGAGCCCTCCTAGCCCATCTTCAAGGAGGCCTCAGTCCCAGCCTCACCGCAGGTCTCTGCTCCCACCTGGTGGCCATTTGAGGAACCAGAGGGGACTCAGCCAAAGACAGAAGGAAGCTGTGGGTGTGGGAGGCAGCGTGACTTGAGGGGGACCCACGCCCACCGCAGGGTTACAGGGGCTTAGGGGGATCACGGGACTCAAGTTCCTCCTACCAGGTTGGGTCCCAATCCCCGCACTTTTAGGCTCTTTGACCCAGGCCGTGTAGCAGACGCCGCAATCGAGGACAGTCACGGTCGAGAGAACTGGGCTTGCGGAGAGACCTGTGACAAACACCCCTCCCAGGGGCCCCTAAGGAACCAGAGCAGGCTCTCGGGGCCTTGGGCTGCAGTAACAGAAGCACAGCCTGCCTGGCAACGGAGGGGAGAGTGCAGCGTCGCCCTTCCAGGCTAATGAGAACCTACTGTATAGCACAGGGAACTCTACTCAATGCTCTGTGGTGACCTAAATGGGAAGGAAATCCAAAAAAGAGGGGATATATGTATATGTATAGCTGATTCACTTTGCTGTACAGCAGAACTACGCTCAAATAAAATTAATTTTTTAAAAAAGGTGCCTTTTGTTATGTTAATGAGGTGACTTTTGGAAAGCCAAATATATATGAGATGACCAAATATATATATATATATATAATATTTTTTTTCCTTTCTAGATTACCAGTTTATTATAAAAAGATCTAACTCAGGAACAGCCATATGGAAGAGACGCACAGGGCAAGGTATGGGGAAAGGGGTGCAAAGCTTCCATGCTGTCCCACCTGGCACCTCCCTGGGTACACCAATCCAGAAGCTCTCCAAACTCCATTCTTTTTTTTTTTTTTTTTTTTAATAATTTTGAAGAACGTTTTTTTAAAATTATTTATTTATTATTTATTTTAGTTGTGTTGGGTCTTCGTTTCTGTGCAAGGGCTTTCTCTAGTTGTGGCAAGCGGGGGCCACTCTTCATCGCGATGCGCGGGTCTCTCACCATCGCGGCCTCTCTTGTTGCGGAGCACAGGCTCCAGACGCGCAGGCTCAGCAGTTGTGGCTCACGGGCCCACTTGCTCCGTGTCATGTGGCATCTTCCCAGACCAGGGCTCGAGCCCGCGTCCCCTGCATTGGCAGGCAGACTCTCAACCACTGCGCCACCAGGGAAGCCCCAAACTCCATTCTTTTAATTTCACTGAAGCTTCGTTATGTAGACAGGATTAACTGATTCAACCTCAAGCCCCTCTCCCCTTCAAGGGGGTGGGGGGGAGGGTGGAAGAGACTGAAAGTTCCAATCCTCTAATTCTGGTTGGTTCCCCTGGCAACCAGCCCCTTCCTTAGGGGCTTTCCAAAAGTCACCTCATTAACACAAACTCAGGTGTGGTTGAAAGGGTTTTGTTATGAATATCAAAAGACACTCCTATCTGGAAATTCCACGGGGTTTAGAAGTTTTGTGCCAGGAATGAGGGACAAAGACCAAATATATATTTTATTATACCTACTGCCTAATACTAAATCTTACTGCTAATAAGGTAAGTACAATTAAAACGATAGTGAAATACCATTTTCACCTATCCAATTGGCCACATGGAAAAGTTTGATATTACTCTGTGTTGGTGAGGATACTGGGGAACAGGCAATCTCATACACTGCTAGTGCAAGTATGAAGGGCAGCATCTGCTGAAATTTTCAATGCATATTTCCTTTAATCCAGCAAGTCCACTTTTGTGGGCAATTCAGAACCCTCTCTAGAATAAGGGTCCGCAAATTTTTTTTTTCCAAAAAGGGCGAAAATGTAAATATTTTAAGGTTTGGGCCACGTGGGAGATGGCCAAATATATATTTTTGGTCTGAATGACCAAATATGTATTTTTCTTCATAAATCACAATATTGCACCCAGCTCAATAAAAATCTCCAAATGCTTTGCACATCAGCTGGCTTTGACAAGTCTTCACCTCTCCCCCCACCCCCTTCCTCTCTCCCTAAATCATGCTCTGAGTGTTTCTTGAAGAAATAGAAAAATCTTGGCTCCTCCAGCACATTGCCTCTCCACTCTCCATATTTGTGGTTGCCTCACTGACCCAGGTTGGCCACACGTCCCTTGCCAGCCACCTTACAGCCTGGTGAGATCCTGGACCTCCCAGATGGGCCTCCTGGCCTAGGGATGACCAGTAATATTTCTCTCAAATGCTAGCATCTACTGATCTGTAGTTGGGGACTGCCTGGAGTGTTGTATTGAGAAGGATCCTGAGCTATGGCTGAACTAGCAAGAAAGTGTGTGGTGATTGACTAGCAATGTCTGCCATGGGCGCAGGAATGGTTCGGAGTGGTGCCTGTGCCAAGTATTTGCCATTTCCAGCCTGGGGCTTCCCCTGCCACAGTGAGGCAAGAGGCTGGTCAGTCTTTTGCTGGGAGGCTCCCCTGACTGCTCCATCACAGGGCTGTCTTTCTACCCCTGCTCCCTTGCTACCTGGAGTTTTGCTGTCTAATACGGCAGCCACTAGCCACATGGGGCTATTTCAATTTAAATGAATTAAAATTAAATTAAAACCTCAGGGGCTTCCCTGGTGGCACAGTGGTTAAGAATCCGCCTGTCAATGCAGGGGACACGGGTTTAAGCCCTGGTCCGGGAAGATCCCACATGCCTCGGAGCAACTAAGCCCGTGCACTACAACTACTGAGCCTGCGCTCTAGAGCCGGTGAGCCACAACTACTGAAGCCCACGCACCACAACTACTGAAGCCCGCGTGCTACAGCCCGTGCTCTGCAACAAGAGAAGCTACCACAGTGAGAAGCCCTCACACCACAACGAAGAGCAGCCCCCGCTCGCCGCAACTAGAGAAAACCCGTGCACAGCAACGAAGACTCAACGCAGCCAAAAATAAATAAATAAATAAATAAATAATTTAAAAAACACACACGTAAGATGATTTTTTTAAAAAAGATCTGTATGTAGAACACTGAGCACCTAAGGGCTCGATTATGGGCTGTTATCATTCAAACGGGACTGATACAGAACTTTTCAAAGCTTCTGCTTCTGAGGTTTACACGTGCTGCTATGCCTAAGCCGGAAACTGATCATTACCATCTTTACATCACTTTGTGAAGTCATAACAATGGTGTTATGCATCTAGGGTTTTACAGGCAGTCCCAATTTCACATATTTAACACATTCTCCTGCCAAGAACCAAATACTTTATTTCAAAAATAAAATTACACTTCAGAACATAATATGGTAACCAGAGCCGAACCTAAGCTCCCACAATAACAACCAGAAAACTGGACGAAATATATGAAGTAACTGTTTTCAGACACAGAAGGGGCTAGAGTCCCTGAAAGAAGGGAAGCAAACTAGGAGGACCCCAGGCTGCGTCAGCTCTTCGCCTGGAGGCACTTTCTGAAATGTGGTGCTGGGAGGGGGACCCAAGCAGACCATGGTGGTCCTGCCGAGGCAAAGGCACCAGGAGTTCACGGAAGACGAGGTGCCTGGAAACACCAGAAAAATAAATGAAATGAAGAGCTATATAGCTATTATAAGCCAGTGGTGATGACAACTTACTAGGATATACTCAATCCAAAAGAAGACTGGAGAAGAAAAAAGCAACAAGGAAACAAATAATACATACGAGATTTAAATCCAACTAAACTGGTAATTATTCAAGTGTAAATGGTCTAAATAGTCTAATTACAAGGCAGAGGTCAGAGAATAGACATACCATGCAAACACTAATATCAAGAAAGCTCGAGTGATTATAACAATATTAGACAAAGTAGACGTCAGAACAAATATATTATTACCAGGACAGACTTCTCATCATGATAAAAGTGGTAGATTCATCAAGATGACATAACAATCATAATGTGTGTGTACTGGGAATTCCCTGGCGGTAAGTGGTTAGGGGTCCATGCTTCCACTGCAGGGGGCACAGGTTCAATCTCTGGTCGGGGGACTAAGATCCCGCAAGCTGCATGGTACGACCAAAAAACAAAAAAATACCGTGTGTACCTATCACAGGAGATGCAACAATGCCTCTCCTAGGCACTTACCAAAGAGAAATGACAGCATTTGTTCACAACAAGACTTGATGAAAAATATCCATAGCAGCTTTACTCATAATTTCCCTGAACTGGAAACAACCCGATGTCCATGAAAAGTGAAGTGTGTTAATAAGTCCATACATTGGAATACTATTCAGCAATAAAAGAAACAAAAACCCCAACACAAGCAACATGATAATGAACCTCAAGGAAGAACATGGTGCTGAGGCAAAGGGGCCAGACCCAAAAGAGTGCATAGGATTTGATTCTATTGATAGGATGTTCTAGAAAAGGCAAATATAATCTATTGTGACTGGAAGCAGAAGCAGATCAGTGTTTGCCTGGGGCTGGGTGGGATGAGCTATTTAGAAACGGGCCCAGAGTGTACTTTTTAAAGTGATGGAAATGGTCCATATATGGATCGTGGTAACAGGTACGCGGGTGCACACTTTTGTCAAAACTCAAACTCTATACTTAAATTGGATGTATTTTATTGTGAGTGTTTTATACCTCAATAAAATTGCTTTTTAAAAGAACAAAAGCATACAGCATATTTATCAGTAAACAAAGAAAAATTAAGTAACAACTGGATCCTTAGACATGTGGTATCTCACGAGAAGGAAATCAGGCATATTCTGAAAGAGATAAGCTAAAAAGTTAACACTAGAAGAAAAGGGCCCAAATCAATGTTCCCAATAAGCTATCCTATTTCAAGTTCTCTTCCATCACCAATTCTGAACCCACTTCTTGGTTTAAAAGTAGAAGCCACAAAACAAACCTAATTTCAATCTTCTGAAATAGTCATAGATTGTATGGTAAGCAAATGAATTCTGAAAGAGCAAACTTTGAAGACAATGAATTAAAAAATAAAATCAAAGCAGTGAAATATTTCCAGTAAGGAAAAAAAAAAAAGATTTCTTTGGAGAGTAAGTGCCTCTTACAAGGGAAGAAAGAATATGTGCTTCTTGAAGAAGCTGTCCTAGTTGCTCTCACTGTGTTCTACTGTTATAAACAGTCTCTTTGAGGGACTAAAGCAATTCTCTCTGCCCCCACCTCCATCCACACTTTGCTGGGATTTCTCTTGGAAACCACCAAATCACAAGAATCTTCTCTGTTCATCAGCGAGCAGAGTTGGGACAAAGCTCTGAACTCTAAGGCTGACCTAAAAGCATCACGCAGAACACAGAGCGGGTGTGACAATACTCTTCAGCAGACGGCCCACTGTGCAAAGCAAGCAAGTCACCTTAATTCCGAGATGCATGAACACAGTCATCGCCCTACACCCTCAGGCTCTTGCCTGAGCCTTTCTTTCACCTTCTGACCCCAGCTGAACCCAAGCACATGGTACCCTGCAAGCCCCTGTGCCTCCCACCCGCTTTTGTACCACAGCACAATTCACTGCAAATCTATCCTCCCATCTTCAGATGACTTCTCACCACCTCCACTGCTGGCCGCTGGTCCCAAAGCCGGGATCATCTCTTGCTGAGCGCTGCAGCATCTCCTGCTTCTTGCTTCCACAGCACCGAGACGATGCTGCATGAGCACTTGAGTCAGGGTGTGCCGCCCCAGTGCTCAAACTTTCCTGTGCCCCATCCCAGGACCAGTAAAAGTGGAGATCCTCGTGATTGCCTAAAAAGCCTCGCCAACCACCCCCCACCTGTCTCGCGGTCCCTCGCACTCAGCCCCTTGGCTGCAGCCACCTTGCTCTTCCTCCACCACGTGGTTCCAGTCTTAGGGTCTCTGCCCTGCTGAGCCCTCTGCCTGGACCCACTTCCCCCCAGTACACAGGGGCTCAGCCCTCACACCTCCCCAGGACGCTGTTCAACCGTCCCTTTATAAGTGGTGCCTTCTCCAAACACCCTTTTGAAACTGCCGCACATACCGGCAAGCCCTGCCCCCCTCTGGCCTCTACAATTCTCCACAACATTTACTACTGTGCGGACAGTGTGTATTCGTTGGTCTGTCTCCCGCCCCCCCCCCCAACCCCCCGGTAGAATGTTAGCTCCAGGGACTTCCCTGGTGGTCCAGTGGCTAAGTGCAGGGGGGCCCGGGTTCGATCCCTGGTCAGGGCACTAGATCCCACATGCCACAACTAAGAGTTCGCATGCTGCAACTAAAAGATCCCACGTGCCACAACTAAGACCCAGCGCAGCCAAATAAATAATTAAATAAATATATTAAACAAAGAATGTCAGCTCCATAGGGGCACCCATAGCAGTACTACTCACGGATGCATGGTACACAGTGAAAGTCACTGAACGAATGACGGAATTTTTAGTAGATTTCAAACAAAGCCCGAGAACCACCTCATAGCATATCTCTACATTTCCTGGTCTTGACTTTGACTAGAAGTAGGAATACTAAAATAAATCAAAAATAATGTATAAAACCCTCAGAAAAGGTATCTCCCAAAGAGCTAAAACCAGGGGATATTAATGACAGTGCACTGCCACCTGGAATTTCAGGCGTTTGGGGCTCCTAAAGTCCTAAACCCGCCCAATCATCCCTCTACTGTCAGTTCAAAAAGCTGACGGTCAACTTTTCCAGTAGAGGTGATGTTTCCTGGGTCCTTAGAACTCTCTAGGAATATATATTAAGACCCCAGCTTTGCTAATATTGCTAGAGCATGTAGCATTTTCCCTTAATTATGTGGACCCAGGCAACGAGACAGCTACAAAGTTGAGTCAGTTGCAGATGTTGGCTGATTGGCTAGACTTTCCTTTTGGCTAAGAGTGGTTTCCCCACACTTGCCGTGGGATCTAAACTCATGGCGCTGAAACATCACCAGTAGCCCCTTCCAAGAATTTCGGAGACTTCTGGGCAGTAGTAAACACTCCTTACAGCTGTCTGATACTGGCATGCCAGAGGTCTGTGGGTTTCACATCCATCCTTTTGCAGAGTGAGCTGGTGGCAGGTGGAAAGTCCTCTGTGGCCTGACGCTGTTCTAGTCTCCCCTATGTGCTGTTTTGTTTAATAAGACATTTCCAGTGGAGCACTTAATATATATTAGATTCTCAATGTCTCATTCAACAAAGCACATAAAGCAGAGACCTGTGCACTGCCCCCAAATTCTGGATTTTAGTATCATGATATATTAACTAGGAATTGTATAGTTTATATGCTTTTTTAAAAAACAAACTCCAGCACTACTTACAATAGCCAAGACATGGAAGCAGCCTAAATGTCCGTCCACAGATGAATGGATAAAGATGATGTGGTATATATCAATATATACACAATGGTATATTATGCAGCCATAAAAAAGAATGAAATAATGCCATTTGCAGCAACATGGACGGACCTAGAGATGATCATACTAAGTGAAGTGAGTCAGACAGAGAAAGACAAATATTACATGGTATCACTTATACATGGAATCTAAAAAAATGATACAAATGAACTGATTTACAAAACAGAAATAGACTCACAGACATAGAAAACAAACTTATGGCTACCGAAGGAGAAACGTGGGGAGGGATAAATTAGGAGTTTGGGATTAACAGATACACACCATTATATATAAAATAGATAAACACAAGGACCTACTGTATGGCACAGGGAACTACATTCAGTATCTTGTAATAACCTATAATGGAAAAGAATCTGAAAAAGAATATATATATGTATAGCTGAATCACTTTGCTGTACACCTGAAACTAACACAACATTCTATCAACTATACTTCAATTAAAAAAAAACCCAGGGCTTCCCTGGTGGCGCAGTGGTTGAGAATCTGCCTGCCAATGCAGGGGACACGGGTTCGAGCCCTGGTCTGGGAAGATCCCACATGCCGCGGAGCAACTAGGCCCGTGAGCCACAACTACTGAGCCTGCGCGTCTGGAGCCTGTGCTCCGCAACAAGAGAGGCCGCGAGAGTGAGAGGCCGGCGCACCGCGATGAAGAGTGGCCCCCGCTTGCCGCAACTGGAGAAAAGCCCTCGCGTAGAAACAAAGACCCAACACAGCCAAAAATAAATATAAATAAATAAATTTAAAGAAAAAAATTAAAAAAAAAAAAACCCGAGGCGTGCTCATTTCCCCACTAACTTTTCCTGGTGACAGACGGAAAATAGCAGTTGTGAAGTGCCTACCTCCTATTCAGGCTCTGCTTTTTGGGGGATGGGCAAACTTGGTCACATTATTTTAACTAGCATAGAAAATACTAGTGCTGTGTTTAGTACACAGGTGGCCATCACTGTCTTAAACCAACAGTAATTCCCATCAACCACGGGCTCAGAAGAGCTCAGGGAAAATTAAATAGCAACCACCTACAAGATCAGAGAGAGAGTTGCCAGCCTGCAGATCAGGGGTCTGGTGGTCACATGCCAGGGTTCCTATAGTTCTAGTGATTAGCAGATGTTAAAGGATTGTGCCATTCCAGCAGAAGTGTAGCTCTTCTGAATTTTTCTGGGAAGAGATAATCATGGCTGATCTTAGAACCTGAATGATGTCTTGTAAGAGGAAAACCGGCCCAAATAAACTGGTTTAAAATAAACGAACAAAAAAGACAACGAAATTTCTCATAGGACTGGTTTAAGCCTTTTTACTCTCTTTGAAAGCTGCCACAATTTTCTCAGATGTCCCCAGTTTTCAGAGCCGCAGAGGCTGCGTGGCAGGGCAGGTGGCGTCTCCAACCCGGGGCGCCAATACCCAGGCTTGTGGGAGCCAACACAGATAAGGAGTCAGCCCAAAGGACTGCCTACCAGTGGGGTTTGGACTCACAGCCTTTCCCTCTTCTTCAGTGTCTTTCCTCTCTAGGCGGCATTTCTGTCTAGAGATGCAAGTTGAAAGTGCAGAATCTGTGTCCATCATTTCTGTGGGTTCCTCACCACCCGTTGCCTGTGGCTGCCTGGCCTCTTCAATTGAAAATCCAATCAGCTGTGCTTAGCCAAGTGTTTACCTCTGCTGTTTGAAAGTTTAAATGGATCTTTAACTCTTTCCCTCACTAGAAGTCTCCACAAAGCCATGGATAATTGATGCAGGGTTGAATGGGGCCTCAGGTTTTCTTCCCTTTTGGGGCTGGTGGCTCTCAGCTGGAGGAAGTTTTACACGTCAGACAGGGTGGGACGGCGGCCATCTGTGACTGTCAATCAGGGAGGCTGTTTGTCTGGGGAAGGCCCTGCACAGGGACACAAACAAACTCTTCCAAACAAAGGTGGAAACAAAAGAGAAAACAAAGCCTGAAGGGGGGTTCCCAGGTTAAGATTTCCCTCTCTACGACCACAAGCAAAAGGGCTCGATGTTCTATCATTTAACTCTGCTCTTCAAGTCAGAAGTTGCACAGAGGTTAAGTATTTGCAGATTTTAGCCACCTACCATGTTTTGAAGCACAAAGCACTTCGAGCAATAATTTTATAATCATAAAATAGGCTGGTAACTTTGTTCCTTGAAACTGACAAAAAAGTAAACCTAAAATGTTTTCCTCTGTGTCGCTTATTTTTTTTTCAGTACTTCTGTGGTCCTGTATTTTGCATATAATTACCAAATTAAAAAAAGAGGTCTCTATGTCATGTCTGTGTCCATCTTTCTTTCTACAGGCCTGCTTAGAAAATCCTTTTAAAAAGAACTTTGGGGCTTCCCTGGTGGCACAGTGGTTGAGACTCTGCCTGCCAATGCAGGGGACACGGGTTCGAGCCCTGGTCTGGGAAGATCCCGCATGCCGCGGAGCAACTAGGCCCGTGAGCCACAACTACTGAGCCTGCGCGTCTGGAGCCCGTGCTCCGCAACGAAAGGCCACGATAGTGAGGCCCACGCACCACGATGAAGAGTGGCTCCCACTTGCCGCAGCTAGAGGAAGCCCTCGCACAGAAACGAAGACCCAACACAGACAAAAATAAATAAATAAATAAATAAATAAATAATAATTTTAAAAAAAAGAACTTTGTAAGATAGCAATTTGTCTTTCCAATGTATCCTTTTTATAATGAAACATACATTTTTTTTTCAAAGTCCATGGCAAGTATATTTCTTATGCCTTAGCCCCAAACGCCAAATATAATTTATGCATTCTTTCAACCCGAATGTTCTTTGAAAGCATGCTAAATATGTTTGAGACCAACGTTAATAAATATTTAAGAAATTAAAGTGAAAAGTAAAAATCGAAAAGAAAAGGCACCAGACTGGAAAGAAAGGAGTACATTTGTTTTTATTCAGAGACAGGATCTTACATGTAGAAAATCCTGAAGAACTCACACACATACACACATACACAAATCTACTAGAACTAATAAATTAGTTCAGCAAGATTGTAGGATACAAGATCACCATACAAAATCCAATTCTATTTCCATGTACTAGCAATGAACAACCAAAAATGAAATTAAAGAAACAATTTCATCCATAATAGCATCAAAAACATTAAAATATTTGTGAATAAATTTAAGAAGACACATAAGACTGAAAACTACAAAGCACTGCTGAGAGAAATTAGGGACGACGTAAACAACTGTAGAGACATTTCATTCATGGATTGGAAGACTTAATGTTGTTAAAATGACAGTTGTCTCCAAATCTATACATTCAACAAAATCCCTACCAAAATCTGAGTAGGCTTTTTTTTGAGGGGGGGCAGAAATTGAAAAACTGATGCTAAAATTCATATGGAAATGCAAAGGATCCAGAAGACCCAAAAACAAGTTTGAAAAAAAAAAAGAAAGAAAAGAATAAAGTGAGAAGATTTTTATTTCCTGATTTCAAAACTTACTATAAAGCTACAGTAATCAAGACACTGTGGGACCAGCATAAGGACAGACATATACATCCACAGAACAAAACTAAGAGTCCAGAAATAAGTCCTTAAGTTTATGGTCAATCAATTTTCAACAAAGGTGCCAAGACAATCCAACGGGGGAAGAAAACGTTTTTATCTTCAAACAAAAAAACAAACATTTTTCAGACAACTAGATAGCCACATGCAAAAAAAGATGAATTTAGACCCTTACCTCACGTTATACATGACAACTCAAAAATCAAACAAAGACCTAAGAGCTAAAATGCTAAAACACTTCTAGAAGAAAAAGAGAAAAAAATCTTTGGGGAATTCAGTTAGGCAAAAAGTTCTTAGATAAGACACTAAAATTCATTCCAAAAAGTTGTAAACTGGACTTCAAAATTAAAACCTTCTGTACTTCAAAAGTCACTATGAAGAAAATGAAAAAGAAGCCACTGACTGGGAGGAAGTATTTGTGAATTATACACATGATAAATAACATAAATAAAGACAATCAATTTTTTAAATGGGCATAAGATTTAAATAGATATTTCACCAAAGAAGATATAAGAATGGCTAATCACCACAAACATGTCCAATATCACTAACTGTTAGGGAAATGCAAATCAAGACCCCAATGAAGCACCACTTCACACCCACTAGGAAGGCTAGAATCAAAGACAACAGCAAGTGTTGATGAGGCTATGGCAAACCCGGAACTCTCAAAAAATGATGGTGAGAATGTAAATGTAGTATAATTTAGAAAGCAACTAGTGATTCCTTAGAAAGTTAAACATGAATTCACCATACAGCCCAGCAATTCCACTCCTAGTTACATACCCAGGAGAAATGAAAACATACATCCACACTTGTACGTGAATGTGAACACAGCAGCATCGTTTGTAATAGACCAAAAGTGGGAATAATTCAAATGTCCATCAACTGGCGAAGGGATAAACAAAATGTGGTCTATCCACGTAATGGAATATTATTCAGCAACAAAAGGGAACGAGAGACCGGAACACACAACGTGGATCAACCTCCAAAACCTGGTGTTAAATGAAAGAAGCCATGTGCAAAAGACAAACAGTCTACAACCTGTAAGATTCCACTCATATGAAATGTTCAGAAAAGGAAAATTACTATAGAGACAGAAAGCAGATTATTGGTTGCCTGGGGATGGGAGCAGGAAGTGACTACAAGTGGGCACAGGGGGTCTCTTTGACACATGGAAATGTTTTAAAATTAGACTGTGGTGCTGGCTGCACAACTCAGAGTTTACTAAAACTCATCAAATTTACACTCATAGTGAGTGAATTTTATAACATGTAATAGCATGCCTCGATAAAGCTGTTTTTCAAAGAGTAAAAGTTGCAAAATTTTGTTTTGACCAAAACCATGTTTCAAAGACACCAATTCTCACACGAATTCAAAAAGATCAATATTCAGACTCTGGATTAAGCTCTGAAGTCAGTGTGAGAAAATGAAATGTCTTCCATGGCAATAATGATGTGACGTCATAGTACTTTAACCATGATGTTCTTTATATATGAGAGTAACATTTGCATACTTTATGAATTAAGCATCTATTTTGGAGTCTCCTTATAATCGGAAACATCCTTCTCTAACAGGAGAGGGTATGCAGTCAGAGAAGTGAGTAGATTGTCAACAGACAGATGGAATTTATCAAATGTTATGTGCCCCACTTGCATATGATGAAATTATTTCAGTATATCACAGAAGAAAATGGTAGCAAAACATCTTAACCATACAAATTGATTTTAACCGACAAATTGATTTTACTGTCTATTTGATAACCAGTATCCCTTTAAAACCATTCTTTCAATGAGCCAAACCCAGGACACTTGTCAATCTCTAAATGAGTAAGTTTTACTGACAGCAAATTAGGAATCCACTTCATTGATGTCCGTTAAGACGTATGGTTTCTATGTAAGGATGAGGAAGATAAAGGCAGCTGTCATTTACTTAACCTTTTTTATTCTGGAAACCGGCAATTAAAAACAAAGAAGTTAAGCATTGATCCTGCTCTATTAGTCTTCTATTGCTGTGTAACAAACATCCACAAACTCAGTGACTTAAAAACACCGCTAATAAATACCTCCCAGTTCTGGAGGTCAGAAGTCCTGGCTGGCTCTGCTGGGTTTTCTGCCTAGGGGCTCACAAAGCCAGAATCAAGGTGCTGGCAACCTGGGTTCTTATCTAGAGGCTCCAGGGAGGAATCTGCTCCCAAACTCATTCATGCTGTTGGCAGAATGCAGGTCCGAGGGCTGTAGGACTGAGGTCCCCGTTCCCTTGCTGCCTGCCAAGGAGGAGGGGTCACCCTCAGCTCCTCGACACACTCACAATCCTTCTCATGGGGCCCCCTCCACCTGCAAAGTTGCCAAGGGTGCGTCCCACCTTTCTCCTGCTTCAATCTCTCTGACTTCTGCTGCCGGCCTGAGGACATTCTCTGCTTTTAAAGGGCTGGTGTGAGCAAATTCAACCCACCCAGAACACAACCTTAATTATATCTGCAAAATCTCTTTCAGCGGGTTACCCCTGGGAGTAACCCCTGGAGGCTTTTAAAAGTCACGGGAGACGTCGCAGAAATCTGCCAACCGCACCTGACTGTCTTTACAGGCAAATATATAGCGCAAGTGGATGAGTAAAAAGCAGTCAACGTGGAAGGAATGGCATGATTAGCAAACTCACCGCTTCCTAACTTCCTAATAAAATAATCGATTTATGCAGAGATCGTCAGTGAAAATGAAACGAATGGCAGATGACAGCTGAGTGAGGAGCCGGAGAGCTGAGCGCACCTGAGCCCACTTTAGAGAAGTGACGGACGGCAGAGCGGCCCCTACGTGTCATGTGCCTCTTGCTACAAAGTCCGAACCTAACACGCTAATCCAGCTGTTGGAGCTGGCTTTCAGCTCATAGGAAATTTAGGAAGCAGAAGTGCAATTTAAATGACACCACGAAAAAGCAAACAGAGAAATCCAGAATGTGGAACACTCTACAGCCGGCCCAGTTTCTTCAATACGTCAATTACCTGGGGGTGGGGGTGGGGTGGGGGGCTGTTCTGGATTAATGGGATGTTATTACCAATTACAATACAAGAACAATATTTGGATCCTGATTCAAAAAACACAAGAGTAAAAGGACATTTTAAAGTTAATCAGAAAAACCTGAATATGGACTCAGTATTAAAGTAAGAATCATCATTTTCATTGGTTGGCATAAAGGTCTTAAGGTTGTATGAGAAAACATTCAGATTTTTTAGAGACGCACATAGGGCTGAAATGCTACGAGGGGTTTGCTAATTGCTTTAAAATATTCCGGCAACCACAAGAAGAGGGGATGGACAAAGCAGGTACACAAAATGTTGAAACATACCGAATCTGGCTGATGTATATGCATGGGGGCTCATTGTTCTGGTCCACTTTTACCCCGGACTAAACATTTTTATAATAAACGATTTCATTTAAGAGATTTCATTCATTGAGCATCTGCTGAGAATCAATCACTGTGCTCAGGGCTTCGCATCCACTTCCTGCTGGATCCTCACTACGGCCTTATGAAGCAGGTACCATTTGTATCCCCACTTTTATAGCTAAGAATATGAAACAACGACCAGTGTGGGGTGTAGCCGACAGGCCTGCCAATTGCCCGCCACCCCAGCGAAGCCTCAGAGGCCAAGGAAATGAAAGATTTCTACATTTTTTGGTTTCACAAAGCAGTCTGACAAGTCGCCTGCAGCCCGCGTTGGAGGGCGATCCCCCAAACCATGCGCCAACCGCAGCACAGGGGATGCTGGAAGGTTCGGAAGGAGACAAAAGGCGGAGACAGGTAGAGGGTGAAAGAGAAACAGAGGGACCACAGAAAAGCAACAAGGTGGAAACACAGGGAGACAGTCACGGAAAGGGGCGGAGGGAAGAGATGGGGAGACAGTGGGGAAGAGGGATGTGCTTGAAGGGGGATGTCACAGACCTAGAGTCAGACAAAGCTACTGCAACCTTGGTCCACCTTCCACTCTGCCCCACCCCTCACACCAACCAGAAAACGGGAACGCCTCGGAGCAAAGGAGGGACCAGACACGTTCAGTATAGAGCTCTGTCCACGTGTAGTTACAGATCCGTGTCAGGCACGGTTACCTTGTCCTCTCTCCCCATCCCCCAGCCCCCATCCCGTGACCTTCTCCCCAGACAGCTCACCAGCTCCAAGCTCAGAGCCAGGAGGAAGGGAAGGAGGAGTTATTTATTTATCTAAACCATGTTTCAGTTTTTTAACGGCCTAACTGAGATAAAAGTCACAGACCCTCAGTGCCCAGCAAAGCTGTTCTCAGCGGGGAAAGTCTGTGAGGCTGAAGTTAATAGCACGAGGGCCACGTTAATGCCACTAGGGGGTTCAGATCAGAGGCTCCTGGAGGCGGCTTCAGGTGACGGTTTAATCACAACGGAAAAAACGGGTCTGGGGTTTGCAACGTGTGACTGGGGGGGTGGGGGGAGTGGGGATGGCAGAAAGGGGTTACAGGAGGGAGCGTGGGGAGCAGAAAACACAAAGGAAGACAGAATCCTCAAACAGAATCCTCAATGCCTTTCAGAGACTGGAACTAGACCTGCAGAGGAGGGCAGGCCTGTCACACCGACCCCCCACCCCGCCCCGGGCATGTTAATAACACGGAACCACTTGCTCAAATTACACGTTAAAAAACACCTTCTTGGCCTTCCCTGGTGGCGCAGTGGTTACGAATCCGCCTGCCAACGCAGGGGACACGGGTTCGAGCCCTGGTCCCGGAAGATCCCACATGCCGCGGAGCAACTAAGCCCGTGCGCCACAACTACTGAGCCCGCGTGCCACAACTACTGAAGCCCGCGCACCCTAGAGCCCGTGCTCCACAATAAGAGAAGCCACCACAATGAGAGGCCTGCGCACTGTAACAAAGAGTAGCCCCCGCTCACCGCAACTAGAGGAAGCCAGTGCGCAGCAATGAAGACCCAACACAGCCAAAAATAAAATAAAATAAAAAATAAAATAAATTAAATTTAAAAAAAAACTGTAAATGACGCCTGCCCTCAAAAAATGCCCTGGGGTAGGGCATAGGCAAGGAAATTCAACACATGACAAATTTTTCAAGAACTCAATATGAAGAGGGAAGGTGTAGTCACTCTTTAAAAAAAAAAGGAAAAGAAAAAAAAGGACATGCCTAAAGTTCACTATAAGGAATTCTTAGCCATATGCAAATCCAACGTCCAAAAAGGTTTCAGCTCACACCAGTCAAATGACCATCAGCAAAAAGTCTACAAACTATAAATGCTGAAGGGCTTGTAGAGAACTGTGTACCTTCTAGCTGCTGGTGGGATGTAAAGTGGTAACAGCACTAACACAAACTGAATGGAGCTGCTTTAAAAGGTAAAAATTCAGCTACCATATGATGCGGCAGGGCACCTTTTGGGCCTATAACCTAAGGCCACCAGAATCGGAAAGACAGAGGCAGGCAAATGTGCACTGCAGCAATATTGAAATAGCCAAGATATGGAAGCAAAAAAAAGGTCCATAAACAGATGAATGGACAAAGAAGAAGTGGTATATAGACAGAATGGAATATAAGTCACGAAAAAAAGTAAAAGAATGGCATATGCAGCACCACACATGAGCCTAGAGATAATCACACAACGTGAAGTAAATCAGAATGCGAAAGACAAATGCCTTTTGATATCACTTATGTTATCTGAAAATTCATAAAAATGAACATATTTCCACAGAGAAAGGCAATCTCAGATTGAGAAGACAAACTTATGGTTAAGCCAAAGAAAAGGTGTGAGGAATGGATAAATTAGGATATTGGGGTTAACACACATATACTAATACATATAAAATATATAATCCCCAAAGACCTATGGAATACCAAGAGTGGTCTACTCAACACTCTGTAATAACCTACATGGAAAAGAACCCAAAGATCAATAGATATATGTATATGTGTAAATGAACAAGATTCTGTACACCTAGAAAAAAAGACATTTTTCAATCAAGTTTGCTCTGATAAAAACTACAACTTAAAGACACAGACAAGAATTAAGGAGGCTAAAACTTATGGGGGTTTGTCCTGGCACATTCCACTCTAATCTGCAACCTAAAAGCACAACTTGCAGCAAGGTTCTGTTTCCCTAGCAAGCAGAGTTGGCAACATAGAAGTCTTCCCACCCTAAGGCCGTTTCCTCAAACAGCAGCTCAAATCTACTGCTAATGGTCACTAATATTCACAAGGACTGCAGGGCTGTAAATGACTCATGCCCTCAAAAAATATCCTGGGGCAGGGAATGGCCAAAAAATCCAAACGCGGCAAATTTTTCAAGAAGGCAATTAGAAGTTGTAAGTTTAGCTCAATCTTAAAAAAAAATGAAAAGGACATTGATAAACGCAAAACATCAGGAATTGTCAGACGCATGGAAACCCAATCTACACAAAGGTATCACCTCACACCAGTCAGAATGACCATCAGCAAAAAGTCAACAAACAATAGATGTTGAAGAAGTTGTGGAGAATAGCATAACCTCTCGGTCTAAGTGGGATGTAAACTGGTAACAGCCAATAATAGGAACAGAATGGCAGTGTGTTTAAAGGTAAAAAGTGAGTCACCATATGATCTGGAAGGCCCACTATTGGGCCTGTCACCTGTGAAAGCCAGAATCCAAAAGACACGGGATGGAAAATCGTGTATTGCAGCAGTATTTACAATAGGCAAGACATGGAAGCAAACAAAATGCCCATCAACAGATAAATGGACAAAGAAGAAGTGGTATACGTACCGAATGGAATAGTAGCCTCGGGAAAAAAATGAACAGTGCCGTTTACAGGACTACAGATGAGCCTAGAAATAATCATATTAGGTTAAGTCAGTCAAAAGGGAATGACAAATATCCTATGATATCATTTATACATGTTATCCTAAGATTGCTACCAATGAACATATTTCCACAGAAAAAGACACTCACAGACTTATAAAACAAACTAATGGTTAACCAAAATGAAAGGTGGGAGGATGGATAATTTAGGACTAAGGGGCTAACATACATAGATTAATGTATGTTAAATGTATATAAACATATAACATATAAACTATATGAATTATATAATCACGAATACATAGAAAATATATAATGACAAAACACCTACCAAATACCAAGGGAGGTCTACTCAACATTCTGTAATAACATACATGGTAACAGGATCCGAAGATGAACAGACATATGCATGAATCATTGAGCAGATTCTGTACAGCCAAACAATCACAACACTCTAATCAAATTTACTCCGATAAGAAATAGAAATTAAATTTAAAAAGCAAACATAAGTAAGGAGACATAAACTTCTGGGGGCTTGTCCCAGCACATTCCACTCTAATTTACAACCTTGGAACACTACCTCCAGGAAGACTCTGTTGCCCTAGTAACAAGAGTTGAGAACGAAATAATGCTGCCACCTTGTGGCTCTTTCCCACAACAGCAGCTTTAAACCCAGTGCTAATGGTAGCTTAATAGTCACAAGGACTGCTGGGCTGTAAATGACGCCTGCCCTCAAAAAATGCCCTGGGGTAGGGAATAGGCAAGGAAATTCAACACATGACAAATTTTTCAAGACGTCAATATGAAGAGGGAAGTTGTAGTCACTCTTTAAAAAAAAGGAAAAGAAAAAAAAGGACATGCCTAAAGCTCAGTATAAGGAATTATTAGCCACATGCAAATTCAACGTCAAAAAGGTTTCAGCTCACACCAGTCAAATGACCATCAGCAAACACTGCAGGATTCCACTCCCTGTGCTTTGTGGCTGCTTCCCAATAGCTATCTAGTTTACATTTGGTAGTGTATATATGTCCATGCCACTCTCTCACTTCATCCCAGATTACCCTTCCCCCTCCCTGTGTCCTCAAGTCCATTCTCTATGGCTGAGTCTTTATTCCTGTCCTGCCCCTAGGTTCTTCATAACCATTTTTTTCTTTTTTTTTAGATTCCATATATATGTGTTAGCATACGGTATTTGTTTTTCTCTTTCTGACTTACTTCACTCTGTATGACAGTCTCTAGGTCAATCCACCTCACTACAAATAACTCAATTTCTTTTCTTTTTATGGCTGAGTAATAGTCCATTGTATATATGTGCCACAGCTTTATCCATTCATCTGTCGATCCTGCCAACACTTTTACTTTACTCAACTGAGACCAATGTCAGACTTGTAAGGTAATAAATTTACGATGTTTTGAGTCACTCAATTTGCGGTAATTCGTATGAAAGCAATAAAAAACAAATACAGACGTCCTACAAGAGCCAGGCTATATATTTATATTTAAGTATTTCTAAAATGAATTTAACCCTGTGATTCACAGCAGCAGCAGCTTCCAAGGGATCCCACCACACACCTGAGGCGAAAGCAGCCTAATAAAGAAGCAGTGACAGCAGCAGGTCACTGCCCCACACTTGGGGTAGAGGGGGATTTGATCTACTGTAGCAGCAGCATAGCCTGAATGGGAATGCATCCTCCTGTGGCACTAGTCCCATCAGCATTAGTCTAATCTGCTAGCATCTGCTGTGCCAACAGGCCCAACGTATACAAACCCTCCAACTCAGTAGCATTAAGTGAGCCAGGCTCAGTGTTTCCTGAAACTCATATCCAATGGCACTGGAAAGCCCAGATATCACCTACTGTTATGAAAACATAAAAAACAATAACAGAAGACTGGCAACTTCAGAAAGAAAAGGCGAACAATGGAATGGGTGAAAACAAGTGGGATAAATATAAGAGACTATCATTAGTCTCATGAGTTTCTTAAATTCCCTATGATGGTCAAACAAAAATTATGACACCATCTGATGTGGTTCTCAATGTATATAAAGGAAATACTACAGAAAATCATACTTTAAAACTGGGGACTATTAAGAGACCTAAATGGAAGTAAAATTTTGAAACTTCACTTGAAGTAATAAAAGACAGATTCCAGTAGGCTATGATAAGTTACATATGTATAGTGTAAGGCCAAAAGCAACCACTAAGAAAACTATACAAACAGTATACACAAATGATTATAAATAAATTAGATTAAAATGGACTTACCAAAAAATGTTTAAGTAACCCACAAGAAGGCAAAATAAGAGAAACACAGGATTGAGAAACTAAGGTAAAAGACAAAACAAAAAATAAAATGGTAGACCTAATCTTTAACATAGCAATAATTACATTAACTGTAAATGATCTAAATAACCAAGTCAAAGACAGAGATTGGAAGAGTAGATGAAAAAATCACAAGCATGATCCAACTCTATACTGTCTATAAGAAGCTTACTTTAAACATCATGATATAGGTAGTTCAAAGTAAAAGGATGAAAAAGGTATATCATGTGAACATTCATCAGAAAAAGCAGGAATGGCTATATTAATATCAGATAAAGTAGATTTCAGAGCAAAGGAAATTATTAGGGGCAAAGAGGGTCATTACATAAAGATAACAGGAATAATCCACCTAGATGACCTAGTGATACTAAATGTGTGTGCATCAAACAACAGAACTTCAAAACACATGAAGCAAACACTGAAAAAGGTAAAAGGAGAGAATTTCAAATCCACAATTATTATTTGAGACTTCAACACAGCAATTTATAGAACTCCCAGAGACAAAAATCAGCAAGGGTATGGAAGAACTGAAAACATCATCAATCAACAGGATATAACTGACATTTAAAGAACACACTCAATAAAAGCAGAATACATATTCAAGTGTCCATGGAACATTCACTCATATACCATACACTGGGTGCTAAAAAAAAACATTAGCAGATTTAAAAGAATTAAAATCATAGAGAGTATATTCTCTAGCCATAATGGAACCAGACTAGAAATCAATAACAGAAAGACAACAGGAAAATCTTCAATCACATGAAAACTAAACATCACAATTCCAAATAACTCATGGGTAAAAAGTCAAGGAAAAATTTTTAAATGCATAGAATAAAAGAAAATGGAGATATAACAGATCAACATTTGTGGAATGAAGTGAAAGCAATGCTGAAAGGGAAGTCTATAGCACTAAATTGGGAAAGAAAATATTTCAAAGAAATAGTCTAATTTTCTATATTAAAATAGTAAAAACGGAAGAGGAAAAAACACTAAACAAGCAGAAAGAAGGAAATAATAAAGATGAAACAAAAATCCATGAAACTGAAAACAGGAAAATGGGGGGGGGAGGAAATCAATGAAACAAAAGGCTGGTTCTTCAAAATAAACAATCTCATCAAGAAAGATGTAGCAAGACTGATCAAGATAAAAAGAGAGATGGCACAAATCACAGATATCAGAAATGCAACCAAGGATACCATGACATATCCTGCAGGTTAATAAGGGACAAGTTATTATGAACAAGTCTACACTATAAATTCAAAAATGTGGATGAAATGGACCAATGCGTCTACACCCAAAACTACCAAAACTCAGCCAAGATGAAAGAGACAATCTCAATTTTCCTGTAACTATGAGAAACACTGATTTTTCATTTAAAAACTCCCAAAAGAAATATTCAGGCTTAGATGTTTCACTTTTACCCAAGACTTAAAGAATTAACACCAATTTTACATGACTTGATAAGAAACAGAAGTAGAGGGAACAGTTCCTAATTAATTTTATGAAGCCAGTATTACCTTGATACCAAAACCAGACTGGGATAGTATAGAAAGAAGAAAACTACAGGCCAGTATTTTTTATGAAATTGGCTGTAAAAATCTTCAGCCAAATATTAGCAAATTAACTCCAGAAATATATAAAAAGAATAATATACCATGACCAAGTGGTATTTATTCCAGTTATGCAAAGTTGGTTAAATATTTGAAAATCAAACAATGTAATCTACCATATCCAATAGATTAAGGGGGAAAAGTCATGTGATCCTAATCATTAATGCAGAGAAAGCATTTGACAAAATCCAATCCCATTCATGATTTAAAAAAAAAGAAGAAAAGAAACTCCAAGCAAACTAGGAATAGAAAAGGAACATACAGAAACTCATAAAGATGATCTACAAACAACCTATACCGACATTATATTTAACTGTGAAAGACTGAACGCTTTCTCTGTAAGATCAGAAACAAGGCACCGATATCTGCTCTCACCACTTTTATTAAATATATTACTGGGGGTTCTAGTAAGAAAATAAAGCAAAAATAAATAAATAGATAAATTTAAAAGTTAAATTTTTAAAAAGTTTATTTAAAAGATGAAAGAACTATTCCTACTATGTTGAATAGGAAGGAATATATCCTCCTGAATGTTGAATAGTAATATATCCTATTATATTGAATAAGGAAAACTACAACTGTCTATATCTGAAGATGAGATGATAATCTAAATGGAGAAAATACCAAGGAATCCACATAAAGCTTGAGAAATAATATTAGTTTGTAAATGTTTTAGAGTACAAGATCCACACAATTTTATCAAATTATATATTAATAACAAATGTGTAGAAGCTTAAATAAAAATATGTGATGCCATTTACAACTGACCTAAATAAATACTTAAATAGAAGCCCAATAAGACATTTATAGGACCTCTATACTGAAAATTACAAAATGCTGATGAAGAAAATTTTAAAAGTCCCAAACAAAGAGGGAGACATACCTTGTTCACGGATTAGAAAACACAACATAATAAAGCTGTCAATTCTCCCCAAGTTAAGAGGCTTAACACAATTACTCTTAAAATGCCCTCAAGGTTTTTGTGGATATAGACAAGCTTATTCTAAGATTTATATGGTAGGAAGAGGCTGAAGAATAGCTAAAACAATTTGTAAAGGAAGATTAAAATGGGAGGAATTAATCTACCCAATTTCAAGATTTCGCAGTAGTGATGGAGGGTAGATACATAGATCAATGGAATGGAACAGAGAACCCAGCAATAGACTGACACAAATACATTTAACTTGGTTTTGACAGCAGTGCAAAAGCTATCAAGGAAGAATAGACTTTTCAAAAAATGGTACTGAAACAGTTGGACATCCCTCGACAAAAACAAACAAACAAACAATGAACCTTAACCTAAACCTTACACATCTTACACAAAAATTAAATCAAAGTGGATCATAATCTTAAATGTAAAAGCAGGACATTTTTAGAAAAAAAAAAAATAGGAGAAAATCTTTGGCATCTACAACTAGGTGAATAATTCTTAGACTTGACACCGAAAGTATGATCAATAAAAGCAAAAACTGATCAATTGGATCTCATCAAAATGAGTTAAAAATGCTTCATAGAAGATCCTTTTAAGTGGATGAAAACTCAAATTACACAGTGGGAAAACATATTTGAAAATCCCATAGGAGACAAATGACTTGTATCTATAATATACAAAGAACTCTCCAAACAACTTTAAAAAATCCAACTAGAGAATAGGCAGAAGACAGGAACAGACATTTCATGGAAGAGAATATACACATGGCAAAGAAGCACATGAAAAGATGTTCAACATCGTTAGCCATCAGGGAAATGCAAATTAAGACCATAATGAGATATCAGAGAATAACTAAAATTAAAGTATAGTGACAACATCAAATGCTAGCGAGTACGTAGAAAAATTATATCACATCACTGGTGGGAAAATAAAATGGTTTAGCCACTCTGAGAAACAGCTTGACAGTCTCTTTTAATCCTAAAAGTAGATTCACCCTACAATGCAGTAATTGTACTCTTGAGCATTTATCCAAAAGAAACAAAAACTTAATGAAGTTCCCACAGAAACTTACACATAAATGTTCATAGCAGTTTTATTTCTAATAGCCACAAACTGGCAACTCCCCAAATGTCTTTCAATGGGTGAATGTTGAAACAGATTGTGATAAAATCTTATGATAGAATACTACCGAGCAACAACAAGGAACAAATTATTAATATATGCAAAAATTGAAATGAACTTCAAGGGAATGATGCCGAGGGGAAAGTTTTTAAAAGCCAATCTCCGAAGATTAAGTAATTCATGATTATGTTTACATATTATTCTTAAAATAACAAAACTGTGGAGATGGAGAACAGATTAGAAGTTGCCAAGGGTTAGAGATGGGGGTAGAAGGTACAGCGGGGGAACTCTGTGAGGTTTTTGTGGTCCCAGTACAAATAATACAACAATCTTGGTTTTAATCCCTAAAGATTTTTAAAAGCAATTCCTAATAAGAGGTGTCCAGATATTTAGCAATGGCAGCAGATTAGAGGTATAGCTCCCCAACATGACAACTTCGAAAGAGATCTATACTATCAATACTAATTTAATGCATATGTTAATTTTTAAAAGGCCAGTCACAATACTTAAATGGTACATATCTTAACGATATTACTCTGGGTATCCAGCTATACCAAATGGACTAGCAGGATTTTCTGTCCATTCAATCTTATTTAAGACAGTAAATCTTATAATAAGACAGTTAAAAAAAGAAAAAGAAAAACAACAAACCTCAACTACAGTTGGATATTCTCACAGCAAGATGAGGTGAAAATACATAGCAGCGGTTCAAAAGCTTAAGCAGTGGCACCTAAATTTGGCTGCACATTAGAATCCTCTGAAGCACTTTTTAAAAACCCTCACACCGACGGTTGGTCATGCTAGACCAATACAATCATTTTAACTCTCCTCAGACGATGCCAATGTCTAGCCAGAACGGAGAACCAGCGGACTAAGCAGAAGGGGATGTTTCTACAAAGATCTCTTAACAATAAGTCCTCTCACCCAATCAAGATTTACCTCCCCGCAAAGGGGTAAAGAAGGCTAGATGTTGTCCATACTTGCTTAGCTTTAATTAGCACTTGTGACTTGCCCAAAACCTAGATCATGTTTCCCCTAAATTTCATGTTATTCCCTAAGTTTATCAAACCCAAGGCTAAGGGGTTTGCCAGGATGAGATTTTAAGTGCTCACACAGGGGAAGTCCCTGGCAAACCAGGACAGCGGTCACTCTACACTGCAATGTAAAGCATCCTAAATAACCCTGCCACTGCTCCCAGATACTAGTCTGTGCCAACCAGTGGAGAAAAGGCATTCTCCATTACTACCATGGCAAATGCTACTGTACTTACCTTGGCTAGTCCCTATCTTTTCCAGGCGCCACTCCCCTTCACCTGCTGGTGGACGCTTCGGCCAGCTGACAATGCAGATATTTTCAAACTTTAAGGTGAATAAAAATCATCTGGAGGGCCTGTTGTAACAGAGATCACTGAGCCCCACCAGAGTTGCTGATTCCATAGGGCTGGGACCGGGCCCTAAAACTTGAATATCTAACACATTATCAGGGGATGCTGGGAAAGCTGGTCAGGTAATGGTAAAGCTGGCCAGGAAAAAGAAACCCGACGTGTCAAGATCATAAAGTACGGAAGGGCAAGCCCGCCGGCAGTCCAGGCCGGGGTGGGGGGGACCTGGGTCCCCAGCCCTACAGGGCCAACGGCAGACCGGCTCGGGCGCCCCTCGGAAGCGCGGGGTCCCCGCTGCCGAGTCTGTGGCCCCGGCCGGCCCCGGCTCCCCTCTGCCCACCCTGCGCGCGGGGGCTGGAAACGGCCGTGGAGAACCAGGCAGGGCGGGAAGGGGGGCTCCAAAGAGGGTCTGGCGACTCGAGTCGCTCCGTTACTCGGTGGGCTCAGCGCGCGCCGTGGGGGAAGAGAGGTGGAGGTCCGGGAAGAGGGGACGGGCGGCACTCACGTAGACCAGCAGCAGCCATGGGTAGACGGCGGGCTCGGCCACCACGGGCGACTCCAGTCTCAGCTTCTCCCCCACGTTTTCGCGCGCGGCCCCCGCACCAGGCTAGTCTGGCGGTTGGGGGAGGGGCGGGGCGCCGCCGGCGGGGGCGGGATAGGCGGGCGGGCGGGCGGGAGGCTGAGGGGAGGGAGCCTGGCCTGGGCCTCAGCCGGCGCCGCCGCCGCCGCCGCCGCCGCCGCCGGCCTGCTCCCGTCCGGCCCCCGGCTCCCTCTTTGTGGTCACAGGCCCGGGGCCTCCAGCGCTGCTGCCAACTGGGGCCGGCCTGAGCAAGCACAATGAGCCGGGGCCCGGCTGAACCACTCACTCGCGGCGAGCACCTCCCGCCCCGTGGACCCGCCCCCACGCACGCACGTACGCACGTACGAACGCACGCACGTACGCACGCAAGCACGCACGCACGTCTTCAGCTGCCCCCGGCCACACCCACCGGCCCGAAGTGGAGACCCGGGGAGACCCCTCGGGGCCTGGGGTGGCGGGTTCGACTCCCGCCCTTGACGTACCGTGACACCTCCCCCCCAATATGTTTCTAGGTATTATATGTATATATGAATATACTATTATATACACACTTGCGTATGAATTTATATGTGTATGTACATGCGCATATTTACATATAGGTGTGTGTGTGTACACATTGTATATATGTATGTGTATATATCTTATATATATGATATATGTATGTATATATACGATGAATTTCTATATACAGTACATATATATTTTTATGCTATATGCTTTTATATGTAGGTGTATATGTGTGTCTATATGTATGTACGTGTATGTATTGCATATATTATATGTGTATGTATGTATACTGTCTATATGCACACCTAAATATCTTTGTATGTGTGTATATACGTATGCTATATATGTACCTAGGTGTGTATATTGCATATGTTATACGTATGTGTACATACTGTATACAAACTATGCATTTTATATGTGTGTATGTATAGTGTATATGTATGTGTGTATTGTCTATATTGTGTGTATATGTGTGTATACATACTGTATATATACGAACTGCATTTTATATGTGTGTATATATGTATGTGTGTATTGTATATACTATGTGTGTATATGTGTGTACGCATACTGCATATGTACACAGCTGTATATTTTTGTATGCTTGTACATATGTACGTGTGTGTGTATATACACACACACCCCATATGGATTCTGTTTGTCTGGAGAACCCTCACTGATACGGACACTTATGACAATTGAGTACCTGCTCTTTGCCAGCCAGGGAGCCAAAGGCTTGTCTTTCGGTGTCTCCCTTAAGTATCACGAGTCCCAGGAGGGAAGGTGATGCTGCTCCTACCAGTTGAGGTGCCTCAGGGTCAGTTAGGTGGACAGGGCGGGGGGCTGGAGCCTGGTGGAGCCCAGGTGGAGTTCTAGCAGCAGTACAGCTTAGCAGTCCCACTTCCCCGGGTGCTTCTCACAAAGACGCCGAGGGAGAGTCGGGACCTGAAGGAGGGAATGAGGAAGCTTCCGTGGGTCCGCAAGCCCAGACCAAGGCTGACTCGTCAAGAGTGTTAGAGGTCAGGACTGTGGTTACCCTGGGGGTGGGCTTACACAGAGCCATTCATATCCTGAAAAAGTATCCATTCTGCTCTTGTTTGTATGGTTACCCCCCTCCCCCAAATCTTTTAAAAACAGATTCTCTTGGTTGCTGGGAACACACACGGGGAAGTTGTGTGTGAGGGGGTATGATCCAGGGGACAGGGAGGATAAGCCCCCCACTCGTAGGGCAAGGAGTGGCTCAGCTTTGTGAGCTGAGGATGGCCCACGAGGTTCCAGAGAGAAGGGTCCCTGCTCCGTTCCTGCTCTGTGCACCCCATTCCCAGCCTGAGAAGCCCAGAGCCACCCACCCCCCCGCAACACACGCACAACAGGGAGGAGAGCCAGTCACCCTGGCTCCCAGCCTCCGGCTCCAAGGCTCCCGGCACTAGGAGCTATTTTCAGCTTTCATGCCCTAGGACACGGCCAGAGCTATTGTCTCCGGAAACTCTCTGTCTGTCTCTCGCCCGGCCTCCCTCCCTTCCTCCCTCCCTCCTCCGCTTCTTCCCCTCCAGCTCCATCTGTCCTCCCCTCCACCCTGCATTTCTACCCAGGATGGCTCACAGACAGCTGCTCCCCGTGCCCACCTGCCACCATTCCATGGATGTCAAAGCAAGCCCTGGGGACTTCCCTGGAGGTCCAGTGATTAAGACTCCGAGCTTCCACTGCAGGGGACGCGGGTTCGATCCCTGGTCAGGGACATAAGATCCCACGTGCCACACAGCACGGCCAAAACAAAATGAATAAAGTTATAGTGATGAAACAGCCCTAGTGGTGCAAGGATGGGACGTATAGCTCTATGGTATAGAAAAAAGGTCCAGAAACAGATATATGAGAACTTGATATGATAGAAAGTGGGGAAATTAAGGAGTTTTCAATAAATGGCATTAGGACAATTGCATATCCATGTGGGGAAAAGTAAATTAGAAAAAAAAAAAAGCAAGCCCTGGTCAGGTGTGACCTTGGGCCCAGGGCCATTGGCACAGGTTGTCATGTGGGATGTTCTTCCTTAGACTCCTCCCTCCCTCCTGTGTCACTGTCACTTCCTCCAGAACCTTCCTGGACTCCCCTCCACAAGCCCAGGGTGTGCCCTCACCCGCCCTGGATCACCAGAATTCCAATCCCGGCCCACCCTTCCCCGCCAGGTAGAGAACTGTGCATGGTCAATAAGACCGTAGAGGTCATTGGCCATTGCTATTGCAGCTGGAATTGTTACTGTGTTTAGATAGGGTGACCAACACCCGCCCCCAGTTTGCCCAGGACCGCTCAGGTTTGAGCGCTGGAACTCTGGGGAAACTCTCAGTCCCGGGGAACCCCAGAAGGCTGGTCAGCCTATTTAGGACAGATCTTTCACTTGATCTCCCAACCCCCGAGAGCCAGAAAGGGAATCTCCCCCCTCCTTCCATTGTAACCTTCATTCATTCATCCACTCATCCCTTTATTCAACTCCTTTATTCAGCAAGTATTTATGAAGCATCTACTACACAGCAGACACTCTTCTAGGTGCTGGGGACATAACAGCATCCCTGTCCTCAAAGAGCTCACGTTCTAGTGAGGGCAGCAAACAGTAAACTGAGAAGGTGTGATTTATTACATGGGGATGATGTCTCGGAGACCACTGCAGGGCAGGGGAGGTGGGAGAGGAAAGGGGCAGTTCTAAATGCAGGCGCTGTCGGGATTGGGGCAGACCTTGCCCTGGGCCAGGCTGGTTGCTTCAACACAGCTGTCCTCGCCCAGAGCCATCCTGCCCCCGCCTCACCCAGTTCTTCCGTGATGTGTGGGGAAAATCTGTGGTTGTCACAACTGGGAGGGAGGGCCCCTGGAATCAAATGGGTGAGGCCAGGGATGCTGCTAAACCCCACACAGTGCCCAGGAGGGGCCCTCAGCAGAGGATGACCCGCCCCGAATAACCCCAGTGCCACGGGGGAGACCCTGCACTAATATTATTCAGACCCGCTGGTGCCCCGATTCCTGCACAGGCAGGGACTCTAACCGGCTCACCTCTGTATCCCGAGGTGACCTAGAGTGGGGCAGCCACGAGGGCTGAGATGAGTATCGGGGGTGAAATGACAAACCTCTGCACCCACTCTCCCCTCCGCACCCCAGGGGCGATGGTCTCTATCTCCTCCCCGTGCAGGTAGCTTTTCCCTGAGCCATTTCTTCTTGTCAAGGTCCCTGTCGCAGGTTGGGTTCCCCGAAGATGACGTTGAGAGCAAGGATTGGAGTGCAGGTGGTTGATGTGAGGCGTGCAGGAACAGATACAGCTGCCATAGGGTCCCACAATTCCACTCCCGGGCATAGATCCGGAGAAAACTCTAATTCAAAACTATACATACACCCCTGGCATTTCCCTGGTGGTCCAGTGGTTAAGAATCCATGCTTCCAGTGCAGGGGGCGTGGGTTCCATCTCTGGTCAGGAAACTAAGATCTCACATGCCGTGTGACAATAAAAGAAGAAAGAAAAAAGAAAGAAAGAAAGAGAGAAAGAGAGAAAGAGAGAGAAAGAAAGAAAGAAAGAAAGAGAAAGAGAGAGAGAGAAAGAAAGAAAGGAAGAAAGGAAGAAGGAAAGAAGAAAGAAAGATACATGCACCCCAACGTTCATTGCAGCACTATTTACAGTAGCCAAGACATGGAAGCTACCTAAATGTCCACTGATGGATGAATGGATAAAGAAGATGTGGTACATATATACAATGGAATATTATTCAGCCATAAAAAGAATGAAATAATGCTATTTGCAGCAACGTGGATGGACCTAGAGATTATCATACTAAGTGAAGTAAGTCAGAAGAGAAAGACAAATATCATATGATCTCACTTATATGTGAAATCTAAAATACGACACAAATGAACTCGTCTACAAAACAAAAACAGACTCACAGACATAGAGAACAGACTTGTGGTTGCCAAGGGGGAGAAACAGTGAGGGAGGGTTGGATTGGGAGTTTGGGGTTAGCAGATGCAAACTATTAAATATAGGATGGATAAACTACAACGTCCTACTGTCTAGCACAGGGAACTATATTCAGTATCCTGTGATAAGCCATAACGGAAAAGAAAAAAGTTTTATTTATAGGTTCCATCCCTAACTGAGCTGGCCCATCCCCTCCCATGTTTCTAAGTGCAGCCCGAGGCTGCAGACTTCCCACCCCACCGTGGTCTTCAGCTCCAGAGCAAGCCACCTGCGAACCACCCACATCTTCCCAGGGGCTGGCAACTCTCCTTTGCTACTGATTCCAAGACACATCCAAATAGCAAAAATGTGACCATGAAAAGAAACTCAGGCATGTTCAAATCAGGGAAATAACATTCTTAGCTCTGTTCAGTACTCGCTTAATTTTACAAGAGCTTAGAGTTACAAAAAAGTTGCAAAGATCTGTACAGAGTGTACAGAGTGCCGTGGACCCTGACCCAGTACCCCTATTTCCAACTCATTAGTACCTTAGTGTGACATGTTTATCCAACTAAGGAACCAAGATGGATACATTGTTATTAACTAAAGTCCACACTTTATTAGAATTTCCCTAGTGTTCCCCTAACATCCTTTTTCTGTCCCAGTCTCCTCTGGGCTGTGACATTTCTCAGACGTCGCTGGGTTTTGATACCTTGAAAGTTTTGAGGAGGACTGGTCAGGTGTTTTGTCCCTCAATTTGTTAGTCTGTTTGTTTTCTGATGTTTTCTTATGGTTGGTCTGGAGTTATGGGGTTTGGGGCGGAAGACCCAGACAGAGATAAAAATGCCATTCTCCTCAGGTCACATCAAGGATACACACCATCAACGGGACTTATGACAAACGATTTTACCCTTGATCACCTGGCCAGTATTGTCTTTTTTTTCTTGCTGCGTTGGGTCTTCGTTGCGTGTGGGCTTCTGTAGTTGTGGCACGGGGGCTCAGGAGTTCTGGCTCCCAGGATCTAGAGTGCAGGCTCAGTAGTTGTGGCCCACGGGCTTAGTTGATCTGCGGCACCTGGGATCTTCCCGGACCAGGGCTTGAACCTGTGTCCCCTGCATTGGCAGGCGGATTCTTTTCTTTTCTTTTTTTCTTTTGCAACCAAAACGTTAATCCCAAGGATTCTCACAAAACATATTACAAATGACAGCATGAAAAAAAAAATTGCACAGTAACTCAAAGTTCAGCTCTACAATATACTCTTAATCTGGCAGGACATTGGTATCTTGATAATCTCAAATTTCCAAAAAATATTACAAAGAGCTATGTATTCATGTACAGCAATCACAGAGGGGACGTATGACCTAACTCAAAGGTAAACTAACTTCCTTGAAACTTCTTAGATTTTAAACTCCCTGGACAATCTCTTGTCCGGTGTGAAGACTAGTGGAATTTTTAAACCTCTAATCTAGGGTAAGGGTGCGGCTTTCATTTTTACCTGCTGGCTTGGGTTCACAGCACCTTTTAAAGACTGCTTGCTTAACTACAGCTGCATACCACATCCCAGCTACAGAAAGTCTTTTCAATGTTTGCCAGTGTTGTTTCCATAATAGTAAACATCACACTTTAGGTGGGCAGGAGTTAGAGTTTTATTATCAGTCTAGGCAAGACCAAAAATTCAAAGCAAGTTCAATTTTGCTTAAGGGAACATTGTAAGGTAACAATTCTTCATATTACATGCCTCCCAGGACCCATTTCAAACCATAGAGAATGACACCTTTATGTGTCACTGTCCCAAGAGACAAACAAATGTGAACAACTAAAACATTTAAAAAGTGCACCAAGCTTCGGAAGTCTCAAACAAAACTTGAATTTTCTGTACATACTCCTGCCAAATGAAGTTATTGCCTGTACACCACTCCTCTTGCAAAGTGGTCTTCTATTTCCTTTCATCTGACCTAGATCGGCTAGGAGACCTAGAGAAAGATTGGGACGGCTTGTGATTTCTCTCTTGGGACAGGGATCTCTCTCTTCTCCTATATCTAGAAAGGGACCTGCTCTGGCTGACGGAGAAGGCTCTCCATCTTGGAGATGTGTGGGAGGTGGAGGACTCCTCCTCCCATAATCATCTCGAGGGCGACGACCCCAAGAAGGAGGCGGTCACGATTTCGACTTCTCTTTTCCCCATTCGACAGGTCCACTCTTACTCGGCAGCCACAAAGTGTTCTCCCATCTAGTTCTCGGACAGCATCGGCTGCATCTCGGGGATCTTCACATTCAACGAGAGCGAAGCCGGGAGGGTTTTTAGCACCCCACACACTTCAGAGTGGTCCATAATAGCCTAAAGCTCGTTCCAATTCAGCCTTGTTACCACTGTTTCCAAGATTCCCTACATAAACTTTACAGTCCAACGGACAGGAATCACGTTGCAAGACCCTCGTGGCTCCTGGGTTTCACGGGCCACAGGGTGGTCCCGGGCCTCTAGAATCTGGTAGCTGAATCTGCTCGCACAAGCTGTCCTGTGGGGATGCGTTTTCCCCTATGTGTCCAGCCCGGGGCCCTGCCCTCTTGGCCTGGCCTCCCGGGTGAGAGGGTGAACCCCAGCTCCCTGGAGCAGACACTCAGAGCCCTGGTGACCGGACTCACGGCTGACGGGGCTGGAGCGGCGGCTGGACACGTGTGGCCAGCCTGGTGGTGTTTGGCCCCGTCTGCAGTTCCAGTTCCAGCTGAGAAAGAGCCTCCCTGTGTTACTTTCTCCTGGTTGTGTAAGGATCCCCGGTGTCATTTGACAGAAATGTAGACGGTGTGTTCTTTCTCTCTTTTCTCCCTGCTTCCTCTCCTCCCTCTCTGCCTCCCTCTCTCCCTGTACCTCTTTCCCTGTTCCGCTCTCCCTCTACCTCTTTCCCACTCCCTCTCTCGCTCTCCCTCTGTCTCTTCCTCTCTCCCTCCCTCTCTCCCTCTCCCTCCCTCTCCCTCTCTCTTTCCTCTCCCTATCTCCCTCTCTCCTCTCTCCCTCTTCCCTCTTCCTCTCCCTCTTCCCTCTGCCTCTTTCCTCTGCCTCTTTCCTCTCCCTCTTCCCTCTCCTCTTTCCCTCTCCTTCTCTCCCTCCCCCTCTCTCCCTCTCCCTCTCTCCCCCCTCTCTCTCCCTCTTCCTCTCTCCCTCTCCCCTGTCTCTGCCTCTCCCTCCGTCTCTCCCTCTGGGAGGGAGTGAGGGAGATGGAGAGATGGAGGGAGCGGGAGAGTTGGAGGGAGAGGGAGAGGGAGAGGGAGAAAAGGGAGGAGAGGGAGGGAGAAGACGTCTCTCCCTCCCTCCCTCCCTCTGCCTCCCTCCCTCTCCTCCCTTTCCCTCTCCCTCCGTCTCTCCGTCTCCCTCACTCCCTCTCAGAGAGGGAGAGACGGAGGGAGAGGCAAAGACAAGGGAGAGGGGGAGAGGGGGAGAGGGAGAGAGGGAGGGGGAGAGAGAGGGGGGAGAGAGGGAGAGCTCTCTTCCTCCCTCCTTCTCCCTCTCTCCTCCTTCTCTCCCTCTCTCCCTCACCCTCTCTCCCTCTCCCTCCCTCCATCACTTTCCCTCCTTCTCCCTCTCTCCCTCCCAGAGAGGGAGAGACAGAGGGAGAGGGAGAGGGGGGAGACAGGGACACGGAGAGGGAGGGAGGGAGGGAGGGAGACAGAGAGGGAAGCAGGCACCCTCTCGCCTTCTCCCTCTCCCTACCTCCTTCTCCGACTCCCCCTCTCCTCTCCCTCTGTCTCTCCCTCTCCCTCCCTCCCTCCCTCTAGGAGAGGGAGAGGGAGAGGAAGGGAGGGAGAGAGAGAGAGGGAGGGGAAGGGAGACGGAGAGGGAGAGACATCTCGCCCTCCTTCCCTCTCCCTCCCTCGCCCTTTCCCTTCCTCTCTCCCTCTCCCTCCCTCTGTCTCACCCTCTCCCTCCCTCTGTCTCTCCCTCTCCCTCCCTCTGTCTCTCCCTCTCCCTCACTCCCTCCCAGAGAGGGAGAGATGGAGGGAGAGGGAGAGACGAGGGAGAGGGGGAGAGGGAGAGAGGGAGGGGGGAGAGAGGGAGAGGGAAGAGGGAGAGTGGGAGAGAGGGAGAGAAGGAGGAGAGAGGGAAAGGGAGGAAGAGACCTCTCTCTTTCTCCCTCTCTCCGTCTCTCCGTCTCTCCCCCTCTCTCTCCCTCTCCCTCTCTCCCTCTTCCCTCTCTGCCTCTTCCCTCTGCTTCTTTCCTCTGCCTCTTTCCTCTCCCTCTTCCCTCTCCTCTTTCCCTCTCCTTCTCTCCCTCCCCTCTCCCTCTGGGAGGGAGTGAGGGAGATGGAGAGATGGAGGGAGCGGGAGAGTTAGACGGAGAGGGAGAAGGAGAGGGAGAAGAGGGAGGAAAGGGAGGGAGGAAACGTCTCTCCCTCCCTCCCTCCCTCTCCTCCCTTTCCCTCTCCCTCCGTCTCTCCGTCTCCCTCACTCCCTCTCAGAGAGGGAGAGACGGAGGGAGAGGCAAAGACAAGGGAGAGGGGGAGAGGGAGAGAGGGAGGGGGAGAGAGAGGGGGGAGAGAGGGAGAGCTCTCTTCCTCCCTCCCTCTCCCCTCCTTCTCTCCCTCTCCCTCCCTCCATCACTTTCCCTCCTTCTCCCTCTCCCTCTCTCCCTCCCAGAGAGGGAGAGACAGAGGGAGAGGGAGAGGGAGAGGGGGGAGACAGGGACACGGAGAGGGAGGGAGGGAGGGAGGGAGACAGAGAGGGAAGCAGGCACCCTCTCGCCTTCTCCCTCTCCCTACCTCCTTCTCCGACTCCCCCTCTCCTCTCCCTCTGTCTCTCCCTCTCCCTCCCTCCCTCTAGGAGAGGGAGAGGGAGAGGAAGGGAGGGAGAGGGAGAGAGGGAGGGGGAGGGAGATGGAGAGGGAGAGACGGAGAGACGTCTCGTCCTCCTTCCCTCTCCCTCCCTCGCCCTTTCCCTTCCTCTCTCCCTCTCCCTCCCTCTGTCTCACCCTCTCCCTCCCTCTGTCTCTCCCTCTCCCTCACTCCCTCCCAGAGAGGGAGAGATGGAGGGAGAGGGAGAGACGAGGGAGAGGGGGAGAGGGAGAGAGGGAGGGGGGAGGGAGGGAGAGGGAAGAGGGAGAGTGGGAGAGAGGGAGAGAAGGAGGAGAGAGGGAAAGGGAGGAAGAGACCTCTCTCTCTCTCCCTCTCTCCGTCTCTCCCTCTCTCCCCCTCTCTCTCCCTCTCCCTCTCTCCCTCTCCCTTGTCTCTGCCTCTTCGTCTCTCTGTCTCTGGGAGGGAGTGAGGGAGATGGAGAGACGGAGGGAGAGGGAGGAGAGGGAGCGAGGAAGAGGGAGAGAGGGAGGGAGAGAGGGAGAGAGGGATAGAGGGAGGGAGGGAGAGATGTCTTTGTCTTTCCCTCCCTCCATCACTCTCTCCCTCTTCCCCCTCCCTCTCCTGCTCCCTGTCCCTCTCCCTCCCTCTATCCCTCTCTCCCTCTCCCCCCTCCCTCTCCTGCTCCCTGTCCCTCTCCCTCCACCTCCTTCCCTCTCTGGAGAGGGAAGGAGGTGGAGGGAGAGGGTGAGGGAGAGGGAGCACGAGAGGGAGAGAGGGAGAGGGAAAGAGGTATAGGAAGAGCGGAACAGGGAAACAGGGACAGGGAAAGGGGGACAGGGAGAGAGGGAGAGGGAAAGAGGGAGAGGGAGAGGGAGAGCAGAGCAGGGAAACAGGGACAGGGAAAGAGGGAGGCAGAGAGGGAGATGGAAACGGGGAAAGGGAGGGGGGACGGATAGAGGGAGAGGGAGAGAGGGACAGGGAAAGAGAGACAGGGATGGAGGGAGGGAGAGAGGGACAGGACAGGGCAAGAGGGACAGGGAGAGAGGGAGGGAGAGAGGGAGGGAGAGAGGCAGAGGGAGAGATGGAGGGAGAGTGAGAGGCAGGGAGGTAGAGGGAGGGAGGGAGGGAGGGAGACAGAGAGGGAGACAGGGAGAAGGGCTGATGGGGGCTCCCTCCCCCTCCCATCCTCTGCCCACTGCTTTCTCTTTTTTCTGCTTCAACAAACACCAGGCGCCTTTCAGATCAGCCCTGAAGTCAACGTTGATGCTTGGGACGGCCTGACCTCCCCGCTGCCTTCCAGCCCAGGACCACAGCTGGGAGATGAAGTCTGCGGGGCCCTGGGGGGGGGCAGCGGCGGCGGAGGTGGTGGAGGCAGGCACCTCCTCTGACGCCCAATCTCTCCTCGTTTACGAGGCAGCCGCCAGCTCCCCTCCCTGACTCCCCAAGATTTGGGGCCATTTTAATATGTGTCGATAATGCCATGAGCTACTATTTAACTTTTCCACGAGGACCCATCTCCCGAAATGCAGTGGTTTTCAGGCTTGGCTGCACTAGAGAACCCCCAGGGAAAGGAGAGACGTCTGTACCTCCCTCTCTCTCCCTCTCCCTCCGTATCTCCTTCTGGCTCTCTCCCTCTCCTTCTGGGGTGATGCCCGATGAGCTCAGATTCGCAGATGTTCCCCCCATCCCCTCTCTGTGCCTTGCGTGGGGCCTGGGCCTTCTCACTGTGGCCCGGGAACAGCCTCGACATTCAGACATCGGTTCCTGCAAGGACACTTGCGTTTGGTCCATACCGCATGTGGCTGCAGTCTGTGCTTCTCCCGTTTAGCATCTTCAGTAGATGGGGGCTGTGCATGAGCCCTTCATCTTCCCCGCAGACACCACTGGTGCTTGCTCGGCCTCGCGGGTGATGTCCACGGGGGACAGACCTGTGTCCCCACCTTCTTGGGCTGCAGACAGGCCACGTTGGTCCTGTGGTGACTGGGGGCTCCCAGGAGAACCCCACCGCAGACCCAGAGAGGTGGCCCCAGAGAAGGTGGCGTACGCCTGGGGCCAGGCCTCACCAGCCAACCACGGGGCACCTGCAGCAACAGGTCTCTCGCCGTCCAGGGGCTGGGTGTTCGGGCGCCGTGGGGATGAGCTGCTGTCTGCACGGCAGCCAAGTTTGTATTGTTGAGCCCGGGTGGAGAGCCTGGTCACATTTCTTCCTGCCCTTGGCCTTAGAGCTCATCATGGTTCACGCCGTTTCTGGTTCCAAAAGGACCTGTGTTCATAAAGACCACATGTTAGGACAGCACCAAAGTGTCTAGAAATCCAGGCCAGGAGGAGGAGGGAGGGGGTTTGGCTGTGCCCGCCAGTGGCCTGAGAGCCCTCCCACCCACAGAGACCTGGCCCGGGGCCTGTGGGGAGGGCGTGGCCCACGGTCCCCAGCGCTGGCTGTCTCTGGGTTCCAGGAGAACTGCGCGATCCTCGGGGAGCTGGTAAGGCTGCAGGCTCAGAAGTCCCGCCTGCTGGGATTCAGCACGCGTGCCGACTCTGTGCTGGAGATGAACATGGCCAAGACCAGCCAGGTGGTGGCCACTTTCCTAGGTAACCCCGCCTCCCCGAGTCCCAGTGGGGACGGGGGTCAGGTGGACCTTGACTGGACGTGGTGCTGCCTGAGACCCCACTGTGTCAGCCCTTGGGGGTTGCCTTCCCCAACCCTTCATTCTGCCTCGAGGGGCGTGGGGTGGGGGGCGGCTGGGCGGCTGCCACAGGGACATAGCTGAGCCTCTCCCCTCCGCCCGCAGATGAGCTGGCCCAGAAGCTGAAGCCCCTCGGGGAGCAGGAGCGGCCCTGATCCTGGAGCTAAAGAAGGCTGAGTGCCAGAGGCGGGGCCTGCACTTTGATGGGCCCATCAACGTCTAGGACCTGCGCTACTACATGAACCAGGGGGAGGAGACGCGCTACCACGTGGACCAGTACCTGCTCAATGAGTCCTTCCCCATGCAGGTGGTCACGCGCGGGTGGCTGGGCATCTCCCAGGAGCTGCTGGGGCTGACCTTCGACCTGGAGGAAGGCGCCAACATGCGTCACGAAGATGAAGATGTGAGGCTCTACACGGTCCGGGACGCGGCCTCGGGCAAGGTCATCCATCAGCAAGTTCTACCTGGACCTCTACCCTCGGTGCATGCGTGGGGGAACCTGTCGGCCGTGGGCCGGGGCTCCTCTGTGGTAGCGGGGCCTCACCCGCGTCCCTCCCCAGGGAAGGGAAGTCCGGGCACATGGCCTGCTTTGGCCTGCAGCCAGGCTGCCTGCAGCAGGACGGGAGGCGCCAGATTGCCATCGCGGCCATGGTGGCCAACTTCACCAAGCCTACGCCCAACCCGCCCTCCCTGTTCCAGCATGATGAGCTGGAGACCTACTTCCATGAGTTCTGGCAAGCGATGCACCAGCTCCGCTCCCAGGAGGGTGCGGGCGAGGGGCTGAAGGCAGGGGGCGGGGAGGGCCCGGGCTCTCCCGTGGTCCTCAGGCAGGCCCTCGCCACGGGATTCTTCCGCTGATGTCACCCCACACGAGGAGACGCCCTCGGTGTCAGTTTCCATCATCAAACCCCACGCACTGGGCGCGTAAACAACGGAAGTGGATGTCCTCGAGACTCTGGAGGCTGGAAGTCCCAGATCAAGGAGTCAGGACTGGTTCC
Organism: Balaenoptera borealis; assembly: GCF_965194805.1. NCBI lineage: Eukaryota > Metazoa > Chordata > Mammalia > Artiodactyla > Balaenopteridae > Balaenoptera > Balaenoptera borealis. The sequence goes on from NW_028122909.1 coordinate 129,309, forward strand.
CTGCATGTTAAATACAGGTATTCAAGAGTTGCCTTTAAAAAAGACAAAATAGAAGAAAGGAACGTTGCATGCAAGGCTGGTGAGTGATGAGTGATGAGAACCAGAGGTTAGGCTCTGGGGCCGGGAGCACCACGCCCTGTGAGGCCCTGGGGCTGCTGCCAGTCTCGGTGGAGGCTCAGCAAGTCCCAGTGACTTCCCAATGTGGGGGGGGTCCCCAGATGAGCGTCTGGGCCCAGGACCCAGTGCTCGTTCAGTCTTCCTGCAGTCAGCCCTTCGTCCTGAGAGCGATGCTCTCACAGACTGCAACCGGAGCGCGTGGGGACACTTTACTGAGCTGTGCAGCCGTCACTACTGCCCTGTTCTGGAACATTTCCCTCACCCCAAAAAGGTCCCTCACGCCCTTAGTTATCATTCCCTCCCCTCCCCTGTCCCTGACAACCAGGAACCCACTCTGACTCTGTGGATCTACCTGTTCTGGACGTTTCCCCTCAGTGGGGTCACACCCTGTGTGTCCTTCTGTGTCTGACTTCTCTCGCTGAGCACCGTGTTCTCACGGTGCATCCACGTGGCAGCGAGTGGCAGGGCTTCACACCTTTGCGTGGTCGAGGGCCGGAAAAAAGACAAACGAAAAGAAGGGCACGTTGCCTGCGACTCTGGTGACAGCCGGGGATGAGAACCAGAGGGTAGGCTCTGGGGCCGGGAGCGCCGCGCCCTGTGAAGCCCTGGCGCTGCTGCCAGTCTCGGCGGGGCACGAGCAGTGCCGTCCCCCAGGAGCTGCTGGACAAGCTCATCAAGTCCCGGCTGGCCAACCCCCGTGCGGCCGGGCCGAGGGAAAGGAAAGGGGCTCCCGGACCGCCCGGCTGGAAAGCGCGGCCTGGACACAGTGCCAGCGCCCCCGTCTCCTTCCTCCCGCCCTCCAGGCCTCTTCAACCTGCGCCAGATCGTCCTGGCCAAGGTGGACCAGGCCCTGCACACGCAGACGCCCTCGGACCCGGCCTAGGACAATGCCCGCCTCTGCCAGGAGATCCTCGGGGTCCCAGCCACGCCAGGTAGCCAAGCGCACGCCGGGCCCACCTTAGCGGTCGGTTGGCGGCTACTGCCCAGGTCAAGAGGATCCTCTGGTGGTGTGTGAAGGGGGACCGACTGACGGGCTCTGGTCGAGGCTCGCTGACCTCTGGCCTCTTCCTGCCTGGGTTCCTGGGCTGGTCCCTCCAGCTGTGGCCCGCGGAGTCCGAGGGTGGGCTGGGCGTATCTGCACGTGCTTTCTGGAGAGCCTGGAAGAGGCAGGAGAGGGCTTCATACCCCGGACGGAACGCGTCGACGAGGTTTGCCCGAGCGTGTCGGTGCGGAGACGCAGTTCACTCCCTCGTGAGCGCTTTAACCCGCGCTCTCCCCGTGCTGGAGGGCGAGCCCTGACTCATCCCTCGGAGCCTCGGGCAGCTGTCCCTGTAAGAGGCTTAGGGGTGAACCCTCGTGAGCTTCAGCAGAAAGTCGGCAAAGATTGATTTGTGTCCCTCCACTGAGTTGCCCGCAAGGTCCCCGTTTTCTAGAAGTGTTGGGCCAATACTCCCTCTAGTGGCAGGGGACTCAGACAGGGCTGCTTTGAGGCCCCAAGCTCTGGGCTCTGGGGAAGGGGCACGGAGTGGCCAGGGGGCCGGGCAGGAGCCTCTCCGCGTGTGTCCCAGGGACCCACCTGCCTGCGACCTTCGGCCACCTGGCAGGAAGCTACGACGCCCAGTCCTATGGCTACCTGTGCAGCGAGGTGTACTCCGCGGACACGGTCCACACACTCGTTTCAAGCAGGAGGGCGTCCTGAGTGGCAAGGTGAGAGGCCGGCCTGCCGTGCAGACCAACACGGAGGTCCTTGGGCCTGGGCCTAGATGCTTTTGCCGCCCGCCTGGGCCTGCCAGGCTCTGAGGGCCCTGCCCAGAACCCCCTGCTCCCCTGCCCTTTGTTGAGTCACAGCAGAGGTGGCCACACCCACACCCTCCGTGAAGGGGGTGCTCCACCCTCCTGCAGCCCCGCCCCCTCTCCTCAGGTTGCCATGGACTACAGAAGCTGCATTCTGAGGCCAGGGGGCTCCGAGGATGCCAAGGGCATGGTGAAGCTCTTCCTGGGTTGTGACCCCATGCAGGACGCCTTCCTCCTGAGCAAAGGGCTGCAGGTTGAGGGCTGCAAGCCGCCGGCCTGCTGACGGCACGGGGTTTTGCCCCCCCGGGCGGGCCGGGTGCCTTAGCGCCCCGTCGGGGCGGGGGAGGGGCCGTGTGTCCTCCCAGCCCCCGAGTCCCCGGCGGCCGGCCTAGGCCAAAAGTCTCCACCTGGAAGTGTCTGGAAAGCCTGGCATCAAGGCTCCCCCTTGTTGCACTAATGCAATCCCTTCCTGGGGAGCTTTCCTGGTAACAAAACGGTTCTTTGAAAACGCAGCCATTAATAAAAAAGACTCTACTCCTGGTCTCTGCCTGCCGTCCCTTCCACCACAGGAGTGGCATGGGGGCCGTCACACTGGGGGGAGTTCTGACCTTGGTCGGGGATCAGCCCTGGGGCCGTGGTGACGCGTCTGGGTCACTGGGAGACGGCTGAGCTGTGGGGTGAGTTCAGACGGGGATGGTGCCCCGCACCCCGACCGGGCAGGCTCTCCAGTGAGGGGGTGTCAGTTTCCTGCCGGCCTCTCGCCCGTCACTGTTTGGCATCTCGGGGGCTGTGACTGGCTGGAGCTGGTTCTGGCGGTGGGCACAGCTGCGGGAAGCCCGGCTGTGGCTGTCCCTGTCCCCGTGTCCTGTCCTCCTGCTCACGGCCGGCCGGCTGGCTCCCTCTGGTCATCGGCAGCTGCTGAAGTCTGGACCACAGCAAGGGGCCGCCTTCCTGGGTCCTAGCAATTCTTCCCAAAGGCCTTAGGGATGTGTTTTGGTGGCAGTAGGAATTCAGAGAGGGTGCTGCACCACTGGAGCGGTAGGGTGGCTCTGGACCGTCCCGTGTGTCCTTCCCTGGCCTTTGAGCTCCTTGGGAGCCCTGCCTCCACAAAGGACGCCAGGCAGCGGAACGAGGGCGCGGGCGGCGCCCCGACCTTCTCCCCGTGGCCCAGGCGGGCAGGCCGTGCCACGCTCTGTCCTCCCTTCAGCCTGCCCGCCCGTTCTGTTGTTATTTTACCGAAGAGGACACAGACATTCAGAGAGGCTAGGGTCCATGCCTGAGGTCTCATATCCAGTAAGTGTCAGAGCCGGGGTTTGAACCCAGACAGCCTGTCCCGGAGACCGCGCCCTTACCTCTACACAAACCACCTCCTGGTTCCCTTTATTAGCACAAGACTCATTTCCCTGACAAGCCCAGGCCCCATAAAGGCAACCCTGCCTCCCCCACGTGACCAGCCCTTGCCAACTACTTACCCCAGTGGCAGAGGGACGAGCCACACAGGGGACCCGCCCATCTTGGCCATGGGGACACAGACACCCACTCACACCCAGAAGGACCTCCTCTTTACCTTAGGCCACACGCCCATGCCGAAGGAGCTGCTGTCTGCCAGCTGGTGCAGGTACAGTTCTGTCCTGGAAACAGAGAAGGGACCAGAAGTAAGGGAGGACCCACCCACACCAGTGGCCTGGCAGGGCAGGTGGGCATCATGGCACGGGGCTCCACAGAGTGCCCCAGGTGGCCCCGGGGTCTGCCTCAGGCCCTGGCCCTGCCTCCCGAATATTCCTCACTTGCTGCCCTCAATGGGCCCTTCTTAAGTGAAGGCCTTCCAGAAGCTTCCTTACTCCTCAGTTACCCTGCTCTGAAAACTGGGAGTTTCCTCCCTAATCTGCCCTCTCTCCAAAGGGTAAGGTGCCCCTCTGGCCTTAGCCAAGAGGCTCAGGACAGGTTGGGCCTGCCCTTCAGACGGGGGTGGAAGGCAGGAGACAAATGATGGGGGACGCAGAGGCAAATTGAAAATTATCACCCCTCGCCTGGGGTGAGCACTCCCTGGAGCTTCACTAGATAGAACCTTACTCATTCGTTCAACAGATGAGGAAACCAAGGCTCAGAGACAGGGAGCCACATGTCCAAGAATTCCCAGGAGTCAGCGAGGGGCAGAGATGACTCCCTGGGCCACCTCCCCCAGAAGGCCCTCCCAGATGAGTCTTGTGGCTTCTCTGCTGTTCCACCTGGTGCCTCCTCGCCCTGAGCTACCTCAGGTGCACCCAAGGCTCTCACAGAGTTTAGGAGCTTCTGGAAGATTTGGGGTCTGCTGTTCCTTGCCCACCTCCCACGCTGCTGTCAGAACCTGTACCAAAATGTCACCGTCACAGCAGACACCCACCACCACCCCCCAGCGTGTATAAAGAGCCATATGTGAATTATCTCACTTAATCCTGTAAGGTCAGCAGTCAAGGTACTATTTCCACTTTACAGAGGAAGAAACGGAGGTTCAGAGCAGGTGACACCTGGCCAGGTTCACCCAGCCCAGGAGCAGTACCAGGCAGCAAGAATCAGAGGCCAGATTCCTAACCACTGGGCTCCACTGCCTCTCACCTCTGGGCAGAGGCAGGGCTGGGGCCCTGGAGAGCGGAGGCCCTTTGTCTCACTGCCCTCGGCTGTCCCTGCTCAGCCCAGTCGCTCACCTGAGAGCCAGGTCCAATCCGGATAGCATCTGGGAGAAAACCTCGAAATTGCCTTCCCCTTCCAGCTGCGGGGCCACGTGGCTCTTCTCCAACAGCATCGTCTGCCAGGGGAGAGGACAGGCGCCGGTCAGCACGAGGCCCCGCTAGGCTGCCCGCACACCCCCACCAACCCCCAGGCCCACTCTTCGAGGCAGCACCTCAGGCCCCAACTTGGCTGGACGCCTCCAAATCAAAACGTGCCAGGCCTTTGTCTCACTGATTCAGAGTCCACGCAGGCAATCAACGAATGCAACGGGCTCATTCCGATGAAGGAATCCAAGGGTACTAACAATTAACCCAGAGCCGCCCTCCAACACACTCTTATGCAACCGAAGCCCTTAATAACTTGACCCACATGGTGATGCACGGTAGACTTTCAGGGCCCGGACAGAAAGGGATTTATCGTGCACCAGCGAGTCTGGGTATTCTCCTAGCTCCACATACAAACAACCCTTCTAATAACCTAATCCTGTTTTCTGTTCAAACAGAATGTTGGTGGGGGCGGGGGGGGGGAAGGGGAGGAGCCAGGTGATTTCAGAGAGAGGAACAAACAGGCCATGTGCCTGTCACACACGGGCTGCCGCAGAAGGCCAGCGAGCGCCTGTTTAATTTCAGCTTACGCTTTTAAGACCCAGCTAATGAGCGGCTGAATTATGTATCTACTCATGAATATTTCATCCCTGTGATACTCCGAGGCACAGACGAGCTGGCCTGCTCCAGGAGGAGATGTCTGGGCACTGAGTGAGGTGGGGAGGAGCTGGCCTTGGCCTGGGGAGCGATGACCATTTAGACACATTCCAGGGTCCCAGCTGGAGGCGTGGGCCCTGCTGAGTGGGGCTGAGGCTACTGCAGCCCTAAAGAGCCCCCTCTCCCTCCCACCCAGAGGCCTCACCTGGAGCTGGGCGGCCGTGACTCGGCCTGTGGCGTTCAAGTCCAGTGACATCACCATGGAGCACCGGGTGGCACGGCGGCTGTGGCCGGTGAACACGGAGCCAAAGGCCCGGAGGACAGTGAAGGTGGCTCGAATCTTCTCCACTGGTGGGGCACAGACAGGGCATCACCCGTGGCCCAGGTGCTGCCACCCCCACCTCTCACAGGACCCCATTCTGGCCCCAGGCCCCAGCAGGGGCCCCTCCACTCCCCCAACTCAGCTCTAAGCCACACCTCTTCCGCTGCTGGGCTGGCCCTGTGCTGCAAGCAGGGGCGCGGGGTGAGCAAGAGTGAGCCCAGAAGGGGAGATACACACACCTAGGATTGGTACGATCTGAGTGACAAGGGCTGCCCTAGGGCCTCCTGGGCCTGGTGGAGTCTAGGAGGAGGGCAGAGCATTAACATTCTTGGACCTGCTGTCGGGGAACGCCCATCACAGCCAGCTCAAAAAGCCCAGCAGTCCCAAGCTTTTTAACATAACTATTTAACAAGCACCCACTATGTGCTAGGCACCTGGATACAGCCTAGCCTGACTCCCACTCCCCCAACACACACTTTCAGCAGATCTACATTCTGGGAGGGCCTCTCCTTGCTGTATCCCCAGCTCCTCACAGGGCTCTAACCTGGGCCAGGTGCAGAACAGGTGATCAATAAAGCATTGGAATAAGCCCAGTGGAGAAGCAGGATAGTACAATGGTTAAACAAGCTTGAATATGGCCTCTCCCCGTTGTTAGTCACCTGATTTGGAGCGAATAAATTAACCCCCCTGTGCCTCAGATACCCCATCTATAAGATGGGGGTAATAATAGTACTTACTTACCTCATGTGGTTGCCACAAAGACTAAAAGCTTTAATAATGTAAAGTGCTCAGAACATGCTCCAAATGTGGTGGTGTTAGTATTGTTTGTTATTATTAGAAAAGCAATACTGCCTGGGCCATATATTCTCAGCAGGGGGAATACTGCCCCCAAGAGGGCAGAAACTGATTCTTGAGGATGGGGGCAGTTTTCCTTTCTTATGTATAGAATAGAGCACAGATACACACACACACACACACGTCTGTGTGTGTCTGTATATATATACACACATACACACACACTGCATAAACAAATATATGGTGAATCTATGGCATTAACTTTTCATGGTGGGAGACGATTAGGAGAAAGAACAACTAAAAAGGCTCCTCAGAGGGGCAACAATACATTGAGAACACTGGCCCAGGGGTAACAGCTCTGGAGCCAAACTGTCTGTGTTTGAATCTCGGTGCTAGGATGTATGAGCTGTGTGGCCTTGGGCAAGCTGGTTAACCTCCCTGCGTTTTAATGGCCTCATCTATAAAATTCAAATAATAATAATGTCTACCTTATAGGGATGTTTTAAATAATAAATAAGTTAACCTGCTTGGAATAGAGCCTGGCGCGTAAGTCCTCAGCAAGCATTTACCACGATCCCCATCAATATTGTAATTATTATCACCAACTGACACTATTTTTTATTGAAGTATAGTTGATTTACAATGTTGAAACTCTTTCTTTAATGCCCAGCTCAAACATCATTTCCTCAAGGAAGCCCCCCGGCCCCTTCTCTGTGCTCCCTCCGCCTCTCCCCTCCCCAGCTCGGCCAGCAAGCGGTGCAGAGCACTGGAGTCTGGCACAGATGTGCAGCTGAGTCTCCCTTCCGGCTGTCAGTGCCTCCTTGTCTTTGTTTTTACTTATCGGGTCCTCTGCACAGTCCAGTGGGCTGTGCGCTGCACAAGGACACCACACCTAAGGGCACAGCATTTATATCAGATAGCCATAGGCCTGTATACTTATTAGGATGATGGCCCAGAACGTGGTGGTCAAGTGTTTGGTTCTAACAATGTCAATGCGTGACGACGGTTCCACATGTGGCAGTGAGTGTCTTAGGCAAGGAGTACCTGTTTCTAATTCACACAAAAGTACCCAACAGACTAGGGGTGGCCCTGCCCAGAAGCCAGCACAGGGTCTGCACACAGGTGCTCAGTGAACGCTAGCTGAGCAGATATAAGAAAGAGCCGCCCAGCACCCCCTCTGACTCTCCCTTCCCTTCCCCCACGCCACCGCCCCCACCACGTCCCAGCTGCACGTCACCTGGAGACCACTGTACCTGAGACCCTGCCATCCACACTGCCTGCCATCCCCACCAGGTGCTCCAGGACCTGCTCGCAGCAGGTGGTCTTGCCAGCACCGCTCTGGCCCAGGGCCACGATGCTCTGGTCCCTCTGCTGGCTCAGCAGAGCCCAGTACGCCCGCTGGGCCAGGGAGCCAACGTGGGCGGGTAGGCCATCCCAGCAGCTCCTGGGCACCTGCAGGAAGAGCGCCGGCATCAGCCTTCCCACCCAGCCGGGGCCCAGGGAGCACTCCACAATGCTCCAACCCGGCCTCAGGCCCAGATCCACGTCCATGCCTCCCATCCTACTCCAGCCTTGTCAGAGACGTCGTGCATTTTTCTGGGGAGAGCCCAGCCTGGAGATCTAGTCCTGCCACTGGCTCGCTGTGAGTCCTTGGGCAGCCTTGGACCCTGCTCTGAACCTGGCCTCTTCTTCAGCCAATGAGAGGCTTGAACTAAAGCTGCATTAGCTCATGGGGCTCATCTCACTTGCTACACAAAGGACTGGATCGTACCTGTCTGAAATGAAGCAGGTGGATAAAATGGCTCAATTGATGAGTGACGTCTGCCATGGAAACAGAATGGGGCATGGGGGAATTGGCGGTACGTGTGCTATGTATTTGCTATAACAGATTTAGATACCGGAAGCCCCTTTGACTTCATTCATTCATCCATCCATACATCCATTCACTCAGTAAAAAAAAAAAAAAATTCATTGAGTGTCTACTACATAGCAGGCACTAACCCAGGCACTGGGGGCACAACACTACTCAAGGCGAATAAAGGAAATCTCTGCCAACCGTGAGGAGATATCATTATACACCTATTAAGATGGCTAAAAAACCGGTTTTTAATTTTTTTTGACACACTACCAAGTTCTGGTTAAGATGCAGAGCAAGTGGAATTCTCCCACAATGCTACACAATACAGCCACTCTGGAGAACAGCTTGGCAGCCTCTTTTACAGTGATACGTACACTCGTCATCCAACTGAGCAACCCCACTCCTAGGTATTTACCCAAGAGAAATGGACATTTGTGTTCACCAAAAAACCCTCTGTCACTGGTTATATTGAGTAGGTATTCAAAATCATCAACAACCTAGAAACAACCCAAATGTCCCTCAACTAAAGAACTAAGATAACCAACCACCCTGGTTTTAGCACTGAAAGTCCCATGTCCCAGAAAAACCATTCCCTCCCACGGAAACCAGGACAACTGGTCCCCCTCCGAACAGATAAACAAAGCTGTGCAATAAAATACAATAGAATAAAAGAACTAACGGCTCACAGCTGCAACAATATGGGTGAATCTCAAATGCGCTGTGCATTGTGATAAGTGGAAGAAGCCGATTCCAAAGGTTACACGCAGTACAATCCCATTTATATGACTTTTCAGAAAAGGCACAACTAGGGAAAAGGGACAAAAGAACAGATTAGTGGCTGCCCAGGGCGGGACATGGGGGAGGGGATGACCACAAGGGTATGGAGAACTTTTGGGGGTGATGGGAACTGTCCTGTAATTGACGGCAGAGACAGTTTCACAACTATACGTGTTTGTCAAAAACTTACAGAAGTGAACACTAAAAAGGGTGACATTAACTGTATGTAAATTATACCTTAATAAACCTGACTTAAGACAAAAAAAGCCCTGCCTGTAGAGCTTGCTTTCCTTTGGGAGAAGACAGATGATAAAAAACCAGCTAATTAAATTATACTCAACGGGAGTCATTTGAAAGCCATGAGCTTGGATGAGATCACCAAGGAAGTGGGCGTTTAAAGAGGGAGACAGAAAAGGTGTAGGGATGGGGCACCCAGACTTGGAGAGATCAGGGACCAGCAAAGGAGGCTGAGAGGGAGGGCCAGCGGGACAGAAGGAAAACCAGGAGAGCGGAATTCCTGAGCTGCGGAAGGGAGTGATGGCAGGAGGAGGGAAGGACCAGCCCCTGAAGTGCTGCTGAGGGTCAAGTCAGAGGAGGCCGGAGAATTGTCCACTGGGCTTGGCAGCATGGAGGTCACTGTGACCTTGACAAATGTCTGCTTAGCGTGGTTTTCAGGGAGAACGGAAGAGGGCGGTGGAGGTAGTGAGGGCAGTAGAAAGGCACCAAAGGGAGCAGGGAAACGGGCCTGGCTGGAGGAGGACCTTGGAAGCCCAGGATGCTAAGCGGGTGACAAGTGGGCTAGCATCCACCCTCCCAGTGGCTTGGCAGGACCAGGGGCACAAACTCCGGTGTGGCGGCCCTCCCCCTCCCCGAACCCCCAGCCTGGGGCTAAGGAGCACCCCCAGTGCACTGTTGGCCTTTCCTACCCCGAGGCCCCCAGGAACAGCAATGAGTCCCCATCCTGACACAAATCAAAAGGCTCACAGACCTACTAGAGAATGGACCTGAGGATATGGGGAGGGGGAAGGGTAAGATGTGACAAAGTGAGACAGTGGCATGGACATATATACACTATCAAACGTCAAACAGAGAGCTAGTGGGAAGCAGCCGCAGAGCACAGGGAGATCAGCTTGGTGCTTTGTGACCACCTAGAGGGGTGGGATAGGGAGGGTGGGAGGGAGGGAGATGCAAGAGGGAAGAGATATGGGAACATACGTATATGTATAACTGATTCACTTTGTTACACAGCAGAAACTAACACACCATTGTAAAGCAAGTATACTCCAATAAAGATGTTAAAATAAATAAATAAATAAATAAAAAAGGCTCAGCAGGACCCCAAACCTGGCAAAGTAGGACAAGCCGCCACACTGGCTGGACACAGCCTAAGGGAACGCAGCGGGCAGGGGGTCCTGAGGTCCGAGCCTCGGAGCCACCTGCCGCTTTGGAAACATAAAGTTCAAGGGCCAGGCTATCCCAATCGTCAGCCTTCTCAGGCCTGCAGGGGAACAGGGAGGATTCTGCAGACCCAGGCCCCACAGTCACACACAGGTACCCCCTGCATGCTTGCACACGGGCATGCTCAAGGGCACACGCACCCAACAGCTGCAGAGGCCTCTGCACACAGGTGTGCCCATCTACACCCCACGCAGTCACAGCACACTCACCCCAAAAGAGGCCTGCACCCCCAGGCACGCACCCAGCTCCCAGCCACCCGGCAAGCCCAGACCCCCAGTGAGAGAGGCCCCCAGCCCTGCCTGGAGCCCTCCTAGCCCATCTTCAAGGAGGCCTCAGTCCCAGCCTCACCGCAGGTCTCTGCTCCCACCTGGTGGCCATTTGAGGAACCAGAGGGGACTCAGCCAAAGACAGAAGGAAGCTGTGGGTGTGGGAGGCAGCGTGACTTGAGGGGGACCCACGCCCACCGCAGGGTTACAGGGGCTTAGGGGGATCACGGGACTCAAGTTCCTCCTACCAGGTTGGGTCCCAATCCCCGCACTTTTAGGCTCTTTGACCCAGGCCGTGTAGCAGACGCCGCAATCGAGGACAGTCACGGTCGAGAGAACTGGGCTTGCGGAGAGACCTGTGACAAACACCCCTCCCAGGGGCCCCTAAGGAACCAGAGCAGGCTCTCGGGGCCTTGGGCTGCAGTAACAGAAGCACAGCCTGCCTGGCAACGGAGGGGAGAGTGCAGCGTCGCCCTTCCAGGCTAATGAGAACCTACTGTATAGCACAGGGAACTCTACTCAATGCTCTGTGGTGACCTAAATGGGAAGGAAATCCAAAAAAGAGGGGATATATGTATATGTATAGCTGATTCACTTTGCTGTACAGCAGAACTACGCTCAAATAAAATTAATTTTTTAAAAAAGGTGCCTTTTGTTATGTTAATGAGGTGACTTTTGGAAAGCCAAATATATATGAGATGACCAAATATATATATATATATAATATTTTTTTTTCCTTTCTAGATTACCAGTTTATTATAAAAAGATCTAACTCAGGAACAGCCATATGGAAGAGACGCACAGGGCAAGGTATGGGGAAAGGGGTGCAAAGCTTCCATGCTGTCCCACCTGGCACCTCCCTGGGTACACCAATCCAGAAGCTCTCCAAACTCCATTCTTTTTTTTTTTTTTTTTTAATAATTTTGAAGAACTTTTTTTAAAAATTATTTATTTATTTATTTATTTTAGTTGTGTTGGGTCTTCGTTTCTGTGCAAGGGCTTTCTCTAGTTGTGGCAAGCGGGGGCCACTCTTCATCGCGATGCGCGGGTCTCTCACCATCGCGGCCTCTCTTGTTGCGGAGCACAGGCTCCAGACGCGCAGGCTCAGCAGTTGTGGCTCACGGGCCCACTTGCTCCGTGTCATGTGGCATCTTCCCAGACCAGGGCTCGAGCCCGCGTCCCCTGCATTGGCAGGCAGACTCTCAACCACTGCGCCACCAGGGAAGCCCCAAACTCCATTCTTTTAATTTCACTGAAGCTTCGTTATGTAGACAGGATTAACTGATTCAACCTCAAGCCCCTCTCCCCTTCAAGGGGGTGGGGGGGAGGGTGGAAGAGACTGAAAGTTCCAATCCTCTAATTCTGGTTGGTTCCCCTGGCAACCAGCCCCTTCCTTAGGGGCTTTCCAAAAGTCACCTCATTAACACAAACTCAGGTGTGGTTGAAAGGGTTTTGTTATGAATATCAAAAGACACTCCTATCTGGAAATTCCACGGGGTTTAGAAGTTTTGTGCCAGGAATGAGGGACAAAGACCAAATATATATTTTATTATACCTACTGCCTAATACTAAATCTTACTGCTAATAAGGTAAGTACAATTAAAACGATAGTGAAATACCATTTTCACCTATCAAATTGGCCACATGGAAAAGTCTGATATTACTCTGTGTTGGTGAGGATACTGGGGAACAGGCAATCTCATACACTGCTAGTGCAAGTATGAAGGGCAGCATCTGCTGAAATTTTCAATGCATATTTCCTTTAATCCAGCAAGTCCACTTTTGTGGGCAATTCAGAACCCTCTCTAGAATAAGGGTCCGCAAATTTTTTTTTTCCAAAAAGGGCGAAAATGTAAATATTTTAAGGTTTGGGCCACGTGGGAGATGGCCAAATATATATTTTTGGTCCGAATGACCAAATATGTATTTTTCTTCATAAATCACAATATTGCACCCAGCTCAATAAAAATCTCCAAATGCTTTGCACATCAGCTGGCTTTGACAAGTCTTCACCTCTCCCCCCACCCCCTTCCTCTCTCCCTAAATCATGCTCTGAGTGTTTCTTGAAGAAATAGAAAAATCTTGGCTCCTCCAGCACATTGCCTCTCCACTCTCCATATTTGTGGTTGCCTCACTGACCCAGGTTGGCCACACGTCCCTTGCCAGCCACCTTACAGCCTGGTGAGATCCTGGACCTCCCAGATGGGCCTCCTGGCCTAGGGATGACCAGTAATATTTCTCTCAAATGCTAGCATCTACTGATCTGTAGTTGGGGACTGCCTGGAGTGTTGTATTGAGAAGGATCCTGAGCTATGGCTGAACTAGCAAGAAAGTGTGTGGTGATTGACTAGCAATGTCTGCCATGGGCGCAGGAATGGTTCGGAGTGGTGCCTGTGCCAAGTATTTGCCATTTCCAGCCTGGGGCTTCCCCTGCCACAGTGAGGCAAGAGGCTGGTCAGTCTTTTGCTGGGAGGCTCCCCTGACTGCTCCATCACAGGGCTGTCTTTCTACCCCTGCTCCCTTGCTACCTGGAGTTTTGCTGTCTAATACGGCAGCCACTAGCCACATGGGGCTATTTCAATTTAAATGAATTAAAATTAAATTAAAACCTCAGGGGCTTCCCTGGTGGCACAGTGGTTAAGAATCCGCCTGTCAATGCAGGGGACACGGGTTTAAGCCCTGGTCCGGGAAGATCCCACATGCCTCGGAGCAACTAAGCCCGTGCACTACAACTACTGAGCCTGCGCTCTAGAGCCGGTGAGCCACAACTACTGAAGCCCACGCACCACAACTACTGAAGCCCGCGTGCTACAGCCCGTGCTCTGCAACAAGAGAAGCTACCACAGTGAGAAGCCCTCACACCACAACGAAGAGCAGCCCCCGCTCGCCGCAACTAGAGAAAACCCGTGCACAGCAACGAAGACTCAACGCAGCCAAAAATAAATAAATAAATAAATAAATAAATAATTTAAAAAACACACACGTAAGATGATTTTTTTAAAAAAGATCTGTATGTAGAACACTGAGCACCTAAGGGCTCGATTATGGGCTGTTATCATTCAAACGGGACTGATACAGAACTTTTCAAAGCTTCTGCTTCTGAGGTTTACACGTGCTGCTATGCCTAAGCCGGAAACTGATCATCACCATCTTTACATCACTTTGTGAAGTCATAACAATGGTGTTATGCATCTAGGGTTTTACAGGCAGTCCCAATTTCACATATTTAACACATTCTCCTGCCAAGAACCAAATACTTTATTTCAAAAATAAAATTACACTTCAGAACATAATATGGTAACCAGAGCCGAACCTAAGCTCCCACAATAACAACCAGAAAACTGGACAAAGTATATGAAGTAACTGTTTTCAGACACAGAAGGGGCTAGAGTCCCTGAAAGAAGGGAAGCAAACTAGGAGGACCCCAGGCTGCGTCAGCTCTTCGCCTGGAGGCACTTTCTGAAATGTGGTGCTGGGAGGGGGACCCAAGCAGACCATGGTGGTCCTGCCGAGGCAAAGGCACCAGGAGTTCACGGAAGACGAGGTGCCTGGAAACACCAGAAAAATAAATGAAATGAAGAGCTATATAGCTATTATAAGCCAGTGGTGATGACAACTTACTAGGATATACTCAATCCAAAAGAAGACTGGAGAAGAAAAAAGCAACAAGGAAACAAATAATACATACGAGATTTAAATCCAACTAAATTGGTAATTATTCAAGTGTAAATGGTCTAAATAGTCTAATTACAAGGCAGAGGTCAGAGAATAGACATACCATGCAAACACTAATATCAAGAAAGCTCGAGTGATTATAACAATATTAGACAAAGTAGACGTCAGAACAAATATATTATTACCAGGACAGACTTCTCATCATGATAAAAGTGGTAGATTCATCAAGATGACATAACAATCATAATGTGTGTGTACTGGGAATTCCCTGGCGGTAAGTGGTTAGGGGTCCATGCTTCCACTGCAGGGGGCACAGGTTCAATCTCTGGTCGGGGGACTAAGATCCCGCAAGCTGCATGGTACGACCAAAAAACAAAAAAATACCGTGTGTACCTATCACAGGAGATGCAACAATGCCTCTCCTAGGCACTTACCAAAGAGAAATGACAGCATTTGTTCACAACAAGACTTGATGAAAAATATCCATAGCAGCTTTACTCATAATTTCCCTGAACTGGAAACAACCCGATGTCCATGAAAAGTGAAGTGTGTTAATAAGTCCATACATTGGAATACTATTCAGCAATAAAAGAAACAAAAATCCCAACACAAGCAACATGATAATGAACCTCAAGGAAGAACATGGTGCTGAGGCAAAGGGGCCAGACCCAAAAGAGTGCATAGGATTTGATTCTATTGATAGGATGTTCTAGAAAAGGCAAATATAATCTATTGTGACTGGAAGCAGAAGCAGATCAGTGTTTGCCTGGGGCTGGGTGGGATGAGCTATTTAGAAACGGGCCCAGAGTGTACTTTTTAAAGTGATGGAAATGGTCCATATATGGATCGTGGTAACAGGTACGCGGGTGCACACTTTTGTCAAAACTCAAACTCTATACTTAAATTGGATGTATTTTATTGTGAGTGTTTTATACCTCAATAAAATTGCTTTTTAAAAGAACAAAAGCATACAGCATATTTATCAGTAAACAAAGAAAAATTAAGTAACAACTGGATCCTTAGACATGTGGTATCTCACGAGAAGGAAATCAGGCATATTCTGAAAGAGATAAGCTAAAAAGTTAACACTAGAAGAAAAGGGCCCAAATCAATGTTCCCAATAAGCTATCCTATTTCAAGTTCTCTTCCATCACCAATTCTGAACCCACTTCTTGGTTTAAAAGTAGAAGCCACAAAACAAACCTAATTTCAATCTTCTGAAATAGTCATAGATTATATGGTAAGCAAATGAATTCTGAAAGAGCAAACTTTGAAGACAATGAATTAAAAAATAAAATCAAAGCAGTGAAATATTTCCAGTAAGGAAAAAAAAAAAAGATTTCTTTGGAGAGTAAGTGCCTCTTACAAGGGAAGAAAGAATATGTGCTTCTTGAAGAAGCTGTCCTAGTTGCTCTCACTGTGTTCTACTGTTATAAACAGTCTCTTTGAGGGACTAAAGCAATTCTCTCTGCCCCCACCTCCATCCACACTTTGCTGGGATTTCTCTTGGAAACCACCAAATCACAAGAATCTTCTCTGTTCATCAGCGAGCAGAGTTGGGACAAAGCTCTGAACTCTAAGGCTGACCTAAAAGCATCACGCAGAACACAGAGCGGGTGTGACAATACTCTTCAGCAGACGGCCCACTGTGCAAAGCAAGCAAGTCACCTTAATTCCGAGATGCATGAACACAGTCATCGCCCTACACCCTCAGGCTCTTGCCTGAGCCTTTCTTTCACCTTCTGACCCCAGCTGAACCCAAGCACATGGTACCCTGCAAGCCCCTGTGCCTCCCACCCGCTTTTGTACCACAGCACAATTCACTGCAAATCTATCCTCCCATCTTCAGATGACTTCTCACCACCTCCACTGCTGGCCGCTGGTCCCAAAGCCGGGATCATCTCTTGCTGAGCGCTGCAGCATCTCCTGCTTCTTGCTTCCACAGCACCGAGACGATGCTGCATGAGCACTTGAGTCAGGGTGTGCCGCCCCAGTGCTCAAACTTTCCTGTGCCCCATCCCAGGACCAGTAAAAGTGGAGATCCTCGTGATTGCCTAAAAAGCCTCGCCAACCACCCCCCACCTGTCTCGCGGTCCCTCGCACTCAGCCCCTTGGCTGCAGCCACCTTGCTCTTCCTCCACCACGTGGTTCCAGTCTTAGGGTCTCTGCCCTGCTGAGCCCTCTGCCTGGACCCACTTCCCCCCAGTACACAGGGGCTCAGCCCTCACACCTCCCCAGGACGCTGTTCAACCGTCCCTTTATAAGTGGTGCCTTCTCCAAACACCCTTTTGAAACTGCCGCACATACCGGCAAGCCCTGCCCCCCTCTGGCCTCTACAATTCTCCACAACATTTACTACTGTGCGGACAGTGTGTATTCGTTGGTCTGTCTCCCGCCCCCCCCCAACCCCCCGGTAGAATGTTAGCTCCAGGGACTTCCCTGGTGGTCCAGTGGCTAAGTGCAGGGGGGCCCGGGTTCGATCCCTGGTCAGGGCACTAGATCCCACATGCCACAACTAAGAGTTCGCATGCTGCAACTAAAAGATCCCACGTGCCACAACTAAGACCCAGCGCAGCCAAATAAATAATTAAATAAATATATTAAACAAAGAATGTCAGCTCCATAGGGGCACCCATAGCAGTACTACTCACGGATGCATGGTACACAGTGAAAGTCACTGAACGAATGACGGAATTTTTAGTAGATTTCAAACAAAGCCCGAGAACCACCTCATAGCATATCTCTACATTTCCTGGTCTTGACTTTGACTAGAAGTAGGAATACTAAAATAAATCAAAAATAATGTATAAAACCCTCAGAAAAGGTATCTCCCAAAGAGCTAAAACCAGGGGATATTAATGACAGTGCACTGCCACCTGGAATTTCAGGCGTTTGGGGCTCCTAAAGTCCTAAAACCGCCCAATCATCCCTCTACTGTCAGTTCAAAAAGCTGACGGTCAACTTTTCCAGTAGAGGTGATGTTTCCTGGGTCCTTAGAACTCTCTAGGAATATATATTAAGACCCCAGCTTTGCTAATATTGCTAGAGCATGTAGCATTTTCCCTTAATTATGTGGACCCAGGCAACGAGACAGCTACAAAGTTGAGTCAGTTGCAGATGTTGGCTGATTGGCTAGACTTTCCTTTTGGCTAAGAGTGGTTTCCCCACACTTGCCGTGGGATCTAAACTCATGGCGCTGAAACATCACCAGTAGCCCCTTCCAAGAATTTCGGAGACTTCTGGGCAGTAGTAAACACTCCTTACAGCTGTCTGATACTGGCATGCCAGAGGTCTGTGGGTTTCACATCCATCCTTTTGCAGAGTGAGCTGGTGGCAGGTGGAAAGTCCTCTGTGGCCTGACGCTGTTCTAGTCTCCCCTATGTGCTGTTTTGTTTAATAAGACATTTCCAGTGGAGCACTTAATATATATTAGATTCTCAATGTCTCATTCAACAAAGCACATAAAGCAGAGACCTGTGCACTGCCCCCAAATTCTGGATTTTAGTATCATGATATATTAACTAGGAATTGTATAGTTTATATGTTTTTTTAAAAAACAAACTCCAGCACTACTTACAATAGCCAAGACATGGAAGCAGCCTAAATGTCCGTCCACAGATGAATGGATAAAGATGATGTGGTATATATCAATATATACACAATGGTATATTATGCAGCCATAAAAAAGAATGAAATAATGCCATTTGCAGCAACATGGACGGACCTAGAGATGATCATACTAAGTGAAGTGAGTCAGACAGAGAAAGACAAATATTACATGGTATCACTTATACATGGAATCTAAAAAAATGATACAAATGAACTGATTTACAAAACAGAAATAGACTCACAGACATAGAAAACAAACTTATGGCTACCGAAGGAGAAACGTGGGGAGGGATAAATTAGGAGTTTGGGATTAACAGATACACACCATTATATATAAAATAGATAAACACAAGGACCTACTGTATGGCACAGGGAACTACATTCAGTATCTTGTAATAACCTATAATGGAAAAGAATCTGAAAAAGAATACATATATGTATAGCTGAATCACTTTGCTGTACACCTGAAACTAACACAACATTCTATCAACTATACTTCAATTAAAAAAAAACCCAGGGCTTCCCTGGTGGCGCAGTGGTTGAGAATCTGCCTGCCAATGCAGGGGACACGGGTTCGAGCCCTGGTCTGGGAAGATCCCACATGCCGCGGAGCAACTAGGCCCGTGAGCCACAACTACTGAGCCTGCGCGTCTGGAGCCTGTGCTCCGCAACAAGAGAGGCCGCGAGAGTGAGAGGCCGGCACACCGCGATGAAGAGTGGCCCCCGCTTGCCGCAACTGGAGAAAAGCCCTCGCGTAGAAACAAAGACCCAACACAGCCAAAAATAAATATAAATAAATAAATTTAAAGAAAAAAATTAAAAAAAAAAAAAACCCGAGGCGTGCTCATTTCCCCACTAACTTTTCCTGGTGACAGACGGAAAATAGCAGTTGTGAAGTGCCTACCTCCTATTCAGGCTCTGCTTTTTGGGGGATGGGCAAACTTGGTCACATTATTTTAACTAGCATAGAAAATACTAGTGCTGTGTTTAGTACACAGGTGGCCATCACTGTCTTAAACCAACAGTAATTCCCATCAACCACGGGCTCAGAAGAGCTCAGGGAAAATTAAATAGCAACCACCTACAAGATCAGAGAGAGAGTTGCCAGCCTGCAGATCAGGGGTCTGGTGGTCACATGCCAGGGTTCCTATAGTTCTAGTGATTAGCAGATGTTAAAGGATTGTGCCATTCCAGCAGAAGTGTAGCTCTTCTGAATTTTTCTGGGAAGAGATAATCATGGCTGATCTTAGAACCTGAATGATGTCTTGTAAGAGGAAAACCGGCCCAAATAAACTGGTTTAAAATAAACGAACAAAAAAGACAACGAAATTTCTCATAGGACTGGTTTAAGCCTTTTTACTCTCTTTGAAAGCTGCCACAATTTTCTCAGATGTCCCCAGTTTTCAGAGCCGCAGAGGCTGCGTGGCAGGGCAGGTGGCGTCTCCAACCTGGGGCGCCAATACCCAGGCTTGTGGGAGCCAACACAGATAAGGAGTCAGCCCAAAGGACTGCCTACCAGTGGGGTTTGGACTCACAGCCTTTCCCTCTTCTTCAGTGTCTTTCCTCTCTAGGCGGCATTTCTGTCTAGAGATGCAAGTTGAAAGTGCAGAATCTGTGTCCATCATTTCTGTGGGTTCCTCACCACCCGTTGCCTGTGGCTGCCTGGCCTCTTCAATTGAAAATCCAATCAGCTGTGTTTAGCCAAGTGTTTACCTCTGCTGTTTGAAAGTTTAAATGGATCTTTAACTCTTTCCCTCACTAGAAGTCTCCACAAAGCCATGGATAATTGATGCAGGGTTGAATGGGGCCTCAGGTTTTCTTCCCTTTTGGGGCTGGTGGCTCTCAGCTGGAGGAAGTTTTACACGTCAGACAGGGTGGGACGGCGGCCATCTGTGACTGTCAATCAGGGAGGCTGTTTGTCTGGGGAAGGCCCTGCACAGGGACACAAACAAACTCTTCCAAACAAAGGTGGAAACAAAAGAGAAAACAAAGCCTGAAGGGGGGTTCCCAGGTTAAGATTTCCCTCTCTACGACCACAAGCAAAAGGGCTCGATGTTCTATCATTTAACTCTGCTCTTCAAGTCAGAAGTTGCACAGAGGTTAAGTATTTGCAGATTTTAGCCACCTACCATGTTTTGAAGCACAAAGCACTTCGAGCAATAATTTTATAATCATAAAATAGGCTGGTAACTTTGTTCCTTGAAACTGACAAAAAAGTAAACCTAAAATGTTTTCCTCTGTGTCGCTTATTTTTTTTTCAGTACTTCTGTGGTCCTGTATTTTGCATATAATTACCAAATTAAAAAAAGAGGTCTCTATGTCATGTCTGTGTCCATCTTTCTTTCTACAGGCCTGCTTAGAAAATCCTTTTAAAAAGAACTTTGGGGCTTCCCTGGTGGCGCAGTGGTTGAGACTCTGCCTGCCAATGCAGGGGACACGGGTTCGAGCCCTGGTCTGGGAAGATCCCGCATGCCGCGGAGCAACTAGGCCCGTGAGCCACAACTACTGAGCCTGCGCGTCTGGAGCCCGTGCTCCGCAACGAAAGGCCACGATAGTGAGGCCCACGCACCGCGATGAAGAGTGGCCCCCACTTGCCGCAGCTAGAGGAAGCCCTCGCACAGAAACGAAGACCCAACACAGCCAAAAATAAATAAATAAATAAATAAATAAATAATAATTAAAAAAAAAAGAACTTTGTAAGATAGCAATTTGTCTTTCCAATGTATCCTTTTTATAATGAAACATACATTTTTTTTTCAAAGTCCATGGCAAGTATATTTCTTATGCCTTAGCCCCAAACGCCAAATATAATTTATGCATTCTTTCAACCCGAATGTTCTTTGAAAGCATGCTAAATATGTTTGAGACCAACGTTAATAAATATTTAAGAAATTAAAGTGAAAAGTAAAAATCGAAAAGAAAAGGCACCAGACTGGAAAGAAAGGAGTACATTTGTTTTTATTCAGAGACAGGATCTTACATGTAGAAAATCCTGAAGAACTCACACACATACACACATACACAAATCTACTAGAACTAATAAATTAGTTCAGCAAGATTGTAGGATACAAGATCACCATACAAAATCCAATTCTATTTCCATGTACTAGCAATGAACAACCAAAAATGAAATTAAAGAAACAATTTCATCCATAATAGCATCAAAAACATTAAAATATTTGTGAATAAATTTAAGAAGACACATAAGACTGAAAACTACAAAGCACTGCTGAGAGAAATTAGGGATGACGTAAACAACTGTAGAGACATTTCATTCATGGATTGGAAGACTTAATGTTGTTAAAATGACAGTTGTCTCCAAATCTATACATTCAACAAAATCCCTACCAAAATCTGAGTAGGCTTTTTTTTGAGGGGGGGCAGAAATTGAAAAACTGATGCTAAAATTCATATGGAAATGCAAAGGATCCAGAAGAGCCAAAAACAAGTTTGAAAAAAAAAAAAGAAAGAAAAGAATAAAGTGAGAAGATTTTTATTTCCTGATTTCAAAACTTACTATAAAGCTACAGTAATCAAGACACTGTGGGACCAGCATAAGGACAGACATATACATCCACAGAACAAAACTAAGAGTCCAGAAATAAGTCCTTAAGTTTATGGTCAATCAATTTTCAACAAAGGTGCCAAGACAATCCAACGGGGGAAGAAAACGTTTTTATCTTCAAACAAAAAAACAAACATTTTTCAGACAACTAGATAGCCACATGCAAAAAAAGATGAATTTAGACCCTTACCTCACGTTATACATGACAACTCAAAAATCAAACAAAGACCTAAGAGCTAAAATGCTAAAACACTTCTAGAAGAAAAAGAGAAAAAAATCTTTGGGGAATTCAGTTAGGCAAAAAGTTCTTAGATAAGACACTAAAATTCATTCCAAAAAGTTGTAAACTGGACTTCAAAATTAAAACCTTCTGTACTTCAAAAGTCACTATGAAGAAAATGAAAAAGAAGCCACTGACTGGGAGGAAGTATTTGTGAATTATACACATGATAAATAACATAAATAAAGACAATCAATTTTTTAAATGGGCATAAGATTTAAATAGATATTTCACCAAAGAAGATATAAGAATGGCTAATCACCACAAACATGTCCAATATCACTAACTGTTAGGGAAATGCAAATCAAGACCCCAATGAAGCACCACTTCACACCCACTAGGAAGGCTAGAATCAAAGACAACAGCAAGTGTTGATGAGGCTATGGCAAACCCGGAACTCTCATAAAATGATGGTGAGAATGTAAATGTAGTATAATTTAGAAAGCAACTAGTGATTCCTTAGAAAGTTAAACATGAATTCACCATACAGCCCAGCAATTCCACTCCTAGTTACATACCCAGGAGAAATGAAAACATACATCCACACTTGTACGTGAATGTGAACACAGCAGCATCGTTTGTAATAGACCAAAAGTGGGAATAATTCAAATGTCCATCAACTGGCGAAGGGATAAACAAAATGTGGTCTATCCACGTAATGGAATATTATTCAGCAACAAAAGGGAACGAGAGACCGGAACACACAACGTGGATCAACCTCCAAAACCTGGTGTTAAATGAAAGAAGCCATGTGCAAAAGACAAACAGTCTACAACCTGTAAGATTCCACTCATATGAAATGTTCAGAAAAGGAAAATTACTATAGAGACAGAAAGCAGATTATTGGTTGCCTGGGGATGGGAGCAGGAAGTGACTACAAGTGGGCACAGGGGGTCTCTTTGACACATGGAAATGTTTTAAAATTAGACTGTGGTGCTGGCTGCACAACTCAGAGTTTACTAAAACTCATCAAATTTACACTCATAGTGAGTGAATTTTATAACATGTAATAGCATGCCTCGATAAAGCTGTTTTTCAAAGAGTAAAAGTTGCAAAATTTTGTTTTGACCAAAACCATGTTTCAAAGACACCAATTCTCACACGAATTCAAAAAGATCAATATTCAGACTCTGGATTAAGCTCTGAAGTCAGTGTGAGAAAATGAAATGTCTTCCATGGCAATAATGATGTGACGTCATAGTACTTTAACCATGATGTTCTTTATATATGAGAGTAACATTTGCATACTTTATGAATTAAGCATCTATTTTGGAGTCTCCTTATAATCGGAAACATCCTTCTCTAACAGGAGAGGGTATGCAGTCAGAGAAGTGAGTAGATTGTCAACAGACAGATGGAATTTATCAAATGTTATGTGCCCCACTTGCATATGATGAAATTATTTCAGTATATCACAGAAGAAAATGGTAGCAAAACATCTTAACCATACAAATTGATTTTAACCGACAAATTGATTTTACTGTCTATTTGATAACCAGTATCCCTTTAAAACCATTCTTTCAATGAGCCAAACCCAGGACACTTGTCAATCTCTAAATGAGTAAGTTTTACTGACAGCAAATTAGGAATCCACTTCATTGATGTCCGTTAAGACGTATGGTTTCTATGTAAGGATGAGGAAGATAAAGGCAGCTGTCATTTACTTAACCTTTTTTATTCTGGAAACCGGCAATTAAAAACAAAGAAGTTAAGCATTGATCCTGCTCTATTAGTCTTCTATTGCTGTGTAACAAACATCCACAAACTCAGTGACTTAAAAACACCGCTAATAAATACCTCCCAGTTCTGGAGGTCAGAAGTCCTGGCTGGCTCTGCTGGGTTTTCTGCCTAGGGGCTCACAAAGCCAGAATCAAGGTGCTGGCAACCTGGGTTCTTATCTAGAGGCTCCAGGGAGGAATCTGCTCCCAAACTCATTCATGCTGTTGGCAGAATGCAGGTCCGAGGGCTGTAGGACTGAGGTCCCCGTTCCCTTGCTGCCTGCCAAGGAGGAGGGGTCACCCTCAGCTCCTCGACACACTCACAATCCTTCTCATGGGGCCCCCTCCACCTGCAAAGTTGCCAAGGGTGCGTCCCACCTTTCTCCTGCTTCAATCTCTCTGACTTCTGCTGCCGGCCTGAGGACATTCTCTGCTTTTAAAGGGCTGGTGTGAGCAAATTCAACCCACCCAGAACACAACCTTAATTATATCTGCAAAATCTCTTTCAGCGGGTTACCCCTGGGAGTAACCCCTGGAGGCTTTTAAAAGTCACGGGAGACGTCGCAGAAATCTGCCAACCGCACCTGACTGTCTTTACAGGCAAATATATAGCGCAAGTGGATGAGTAAAAAGCAGTCAACGTGGAAGGAATGGCATGATTAGCAAACTCACCGCTTCCTAACTTCCTAATAAAATAATCGATTTATGCAGAGATCGTCAGTGAAAATGAAACGAATGGCAGATGACAGCTGAGTGAGGAGCCGGAGAGCTGAGCGCACCTGAGCCCACTTTAGAGAAGTGACGGACGGCAGAGCGGCCCCTACGTGTCATGTGCCTCTTGCTACAAAGTCCGAACCTAACACGCTAATCCAGCTGTTGGAGCTGGCTTTCAGCTCATAGGAAATTTAGGAAGCAGAAGTGCAATTTAAATGACACCACGAAAAAGCAAACAGAGAAATCCAGAATGTGGAACACTCTACAGCCGGCCCAGTTTCTTCAATACGTCAATTACCTGGGGGTGGGGGTGGGGGTGGGGTGGGGGGCTGTTCTGGATTAATGGGATGTTATTACCAATTACAATACAAGAACAATATTTGGATCCTGATTCAAAAAACACAAGAGTAAAAGGACATTTTAAAGTTAATCAGAAAAACCTGAATATGGACTCAGTATTAAAGTAAGAATCATCATTTTCATTGGTTGGCATAAAGGTCTTAAGGTTGTATGAGAAAACATTCAGATTTTTTAGAGACGCACATAGGGCTGAAATGCTACGAGGGGTTTGCTAATTGCTTTAAAATATTCCGGCAACCACAAGAAGAGGGGATGGACAAAGCAGGTACACAAAATGTTGAAACATACCGAATCTGGCTGATGTATATGCATGGGGGCTCATTGTTCTGGTCCACTTTTACCCCGGACTAAACATTTTTATAATAAACGATTTCATTTAAGAGATTTCATTCATTGAGCATCTGCTGAGAATCAATCACTGTGCTCAGGGCTTCACATCCACTTCCTGCTGGATCCTCACTACGGCCTTATGAAGCAGGTACCATTTGTATCCCCACTTTTATAGCTAAGAATATGAAACAACGACCAGTGTGGGGTGTAGCCGACAGGCCTGCCAATTGCCCGCCACCCCAGCGAAGCCTCAGAGGCCAAGGAAATGAAAGATTTCTACATTTTTTGGTTTCACAAAGCAGTCTGACAAGTCGCCTGCAGCCCGCGTTGGAGGGCGATCCCCCAAACCATGCGCCAACCGCAGCACAGGGGATGCTGGAAGGTTCGGAAGGAGACAAAAGGCGGAGACAGGTAGAGGGTGAAAGAGAAACAGAGGGACCACAGAAAAGCAACAAGGTGGAAACACACGGAGACAGTCACGGAAAGGGGCGGAGGGAAGAGATGGGGAGGCAGTGGGGAAGAGGGATGTGCTTGAAGGGGGATGTCACAGACCTAGAGTCAGACAAAGCTACTGCAACCTTGGTCCACCTTCCACTCTGCCCCACCCCTCACATCAACCAGAAAACGGGAACGCCTCGGAGCAAAGGAGGGACCAGACACGTTCAGTATAGAGCTCTGTCCACGTGTAGTTACAGATCCGTGTCAGGCACGGTTACCTTGTCCTCTCTCCCCATCCCCCAGCCCCCATCCCGTGACCTTCTCCCCAGACAGCTCACCAGCTCCAAGCTCAGAGCCAGGAGGAAGGGAAGGAGGAGTTATTTATTTATCTAAACCATGTTTCAGTTTTTTAACGGCCTAACTGAGATAAAAGTCACAGACCCTCAGTGCCCAGCAAAGCTGTTCTCAGCGGGGAAAGTCTGTGAGGCTGAAGTTAATAGCACGAGGGCCACGTTAATGCCACTAGGGGGTTCAGATCAGAGGCTCCTGGAGGCGGCTTCAGGTGACGGTTTAATCACAACGGAAAAAACGGGTCTGGGGTTTGCAACGTGTGACTGGGGGGGTGGGGGGAGTGGGGATGGCAGAAAGGGGTTACAGGAGGGAGCGTGGGGAGCAGAAAACACAAAGGAAGACAGAATCCTCAAACAGAATCCTCAATGCCTTTCAGAGACTGGAACTAGACCTGCAGAGGAGGGCAGGCCTGTCACACCGACCCCCCACCCCGCCCCGGGCATGTTAATAACACGGAACCACTTGCTCAAATTACACGTTAAAAAACACCTTCTTGGCCTTCCCTGGTGGCGCAGTGGTTACGAATCCGCCTGCCAACGCAGGGGACACGGGTTCGAGCCCTGGTCCCGGAAGATCCCACATGCCGCGGAGCAACTAAGCCCGTGCGCCACAACTACTGAGCCCGCGTGCCACAACTACTGAAGCCCGCGCACCCTAGAGCCCGTGCTCCACAATAAGAGAAGCCACCACAATGAGAGGCCTGCGCACTGTAACAAAGAGTAGCCCCCGCTCACCGCAACTAGAGGAAGCCAGTGCGCAGCAATGAAGACCCAACACAGCCAAAAATAAAATAAAATAAAAAATAAAATAAATTAAATTTAAAAAAAAACTGTAAATGACGCCTGCCCTCAAAAAATGCCCTGGGGTAGGGCATAGGCAAGGAAATTCAACACATGACAAATTTTTCAAGAACTCAATATGAAGAGGGAAGGTGTAGTCACTCTTTAAAAAAAAAAGGAAAAGAAAAAAAAGGACATGCCTAAAGTTCACTATAAGGAATTCTTAGCCATATGCAAATCCAACGTCCAAAAAGGTTTCAGCTCACACCAGTCAAATGACCATCAGCAAAAAGTCTACAAACTATAAATGCTGAAGGGCTTGTAGAGAACTGTGTACCTTCTAGCTGCTGGTGGGATGTAAAGTGGTAACAGCACTAACACAAACTGAATGGAGCTGCTTTAAAAGGTAAAAATTCAGCTACCATATGATGCGGCAGGGCACCTTTTGGGCCTATAACCTAAGGCCACCAGAATCGGAAAGACAGAGGCAGGCAAATGTGCACTGCAGCAATATTGAAATAGCCAAGATATGGAAGCAAAAAAAAGGTCCATAAACAGATGAATGGACAAAGAAGAAGTGGTATATAGACAGAATGGAATATAAGTCACGAAAAAAAGTAAAAGAATGGCATATGCAGCACCACACATGAGCCTAGAGATAATCACACAACGTGAAGTAAATCAGAATGCGAAAGACAAATGCCTTTTGATATCACTTATGTTATCTGAAAATTCATAAAAATGAACATATTTCCACAGAGAAAGGCAATCTCAGATTGAGAAGACAAACTTATGGTTAAGCCAAAGAAAAGGTGTGAGGAATGGATAAATTAGGATATTGGGGTTAACACACATATACTAATACATATAAAATATATAATCCCCAAAGACCTATGGAATACCAAGAGTGGTCTACTCAACACTCTGTAATAACCTACATGGAAAAGAACCCAAAGATCAATAGATATATGTATATGTGTAAATGAACAAGATTCTGTACACCTAGAAAAAAAGACATTTTTCAATCAAGTTTGCTCTGATAAAAACTACAACTTAAAGACACAGACAAGAATTAAGGAGGCTAAAACTTATGGGGGTTTGTCCTGGCACATTCCACTCTAATCTGCAACCTAAAAGCACAACTTGCAGCAAGGTTCTGTTTCCCTAGCAAGCAGAGTTGGCAACGTAGAAGTCTTCCCACCCTAAGGCCGTTTCCTCAAACAGCAGCTCAAATCTACTGCTAATGGTCACTAATATTCACAAGGACTGCAGGGCTGTAAATGACTCATGCCCTCAAAAAATATCCTGGGGCAGGGAATGGCCAAAAAATCCAAACGCGGCAAATTTTTCAAGAAGGCAATTAGAAGTTGTAAGTTTAGCTCAATCTTAAAAAAAAAATGAAAAGGACATTGATAAACGCAAAACATCAGGAATTGTCAGACGCATGGAAACCCAATCTACACAAAGGTATCACCTCACACCAGTCAGAATGACCATCAGCAAAAAGTCAACAAACAATAGATGTTGAAGAAGTTGTGGAGAACAGCATAACCTCTCGGTCTAAGTGGGATGTAAACTGGTAACAGCCAATAATAGGAACAGAATGGCAGTGTGTTTAAAGGTAAAAAGTGAGTCACCATATGATCTGGAAGGCCCACTATTGGGCCTGTCACCTGTGAAAGCCAGAATCCAAAAGACACGGGATGGAAAATCGTGTATTGCAGCAGTATTTACAATAGGCAAGACATGGAAGCAAACAAAATGCCCATCAACAGATAAATGGACAAAGAAGAAGTGGTATACGTACCGAATGGAATAGTAGCCTCGGGAAAAAAATGAACAGTGCCGTTTACAGGACTACAGATGAGCCTAGAAATAATCATATTAGGTTAAGTCAGTCAAAAGGGAATGACAAATATCCTATGATATCATTTATACATGTTATCCTAAGATTGCTACCAATGAACATATTTCCACAGAAAAAGACACTCACAGACTTATAAAACAAACTAATGGTTAACCAAAATGAAAGGTGGGAGGATGGATAATTTAGGACTAAGGGGCTAACATACATAGATTAATGTATGTTAAATGTATATAAACATATAACATATAAACTATATGAATTATATAATCACGAATACATAGAAAATATATAATGACAAAACACCTACCAAATACCAAGGGAGGTCTACTCAACATTCTGTAATAACATACATGGTAACAGGATCCGAAGATGAACAGACATATGCATGAATCATTGAGCAGATTCTGTACAGCCAAACAATCACAACACTCTAATCAAATTTACTCCGATAAGAAATAGAAATTAAATTTAAAAAGCAAACATAAGTAAGGAGACATAAACTTCTGGGGGCTTGTCCCAGCACATTCCACTCTAATTTACAACCTTGGAACACTACCTCCAGGAAGACTCTGTTGCCCTAGTAACAAGAGTTGAGAACGAAATAATGCTGCCACCTTGTGGCTCTTTCCCACAACAGCAGCTTTAAACCCAGTGCTAATGGTAGCTTAATAGTCACAAGGACTGCTGGGCTGTAAATGACGCCTGCCCTCAAAAAATGCCCTGGGGTAGGGAATAGGCAAGGAAATTCAACACATGACAAATTTTTCAAGACGTCAATATGAAGAGGGAAGTTGTAGTCACTCTTTAAAAAAAAGGAAAAGAAAAAAAAGGACATGCCTAAAGCTCAGTATAAGGAATTATTAGCCACATGCAAATTCAACGTCAAAAAGGTTTCAGCTCACACCAGTCAAATGACCATCAGCAAACACTGCAGGATTCCACTCCCTGTGCTTTGTGGCTGCTTCCCAATAGCTATCTAGTTTACATTTGGTAGTGTATATATGTCCATGCCACTCTCTCACTTCATCCCAGATTACCCTTCCCCCTCCCTGTGTCAAGTCCATTCTCTATGGCTGAGTCTTTATTCCTGTCCTGCCCCTAGGTTCTTCATAACCATTTTTTTCTTTTTTTTTAGATTCCATATATATGTGTTAGCATACGGTATTTGTTTTTCTCTTTCTGACTTACTTCACTCTGTATGACAGTCTCTAGGTCAATCCACCTCACTACAAATAACTCAATTTCTTTTCTTTTTATGGCTGAGTAATAGTCCATTGTATATATGTGCCACAGCTTTATCCATTCATCTGTCGATCCTGCCAACACTTTTACTTTACTCAACTGAGACCAATGTCAGACTTGTAAGGTAATAAATTTACGATGTTTTGAGTCACTCAATTTGCGGTAATTCGTATGAAAGCAATAAAAAACAAATACAGACGTCCTACAAGAGCCAGGCTATATATTTATATTTAAGTATTTCTAAAATGAATTTAACCCTGTGATTCACAGCAGCAGCAGCTTCCAAGGGATCCCACCACACACCTGAGGCGAAAGCAGCCTAATAAAGAAGCAGTGACAGCAGCAGGTCACTGCCCCACACTTGGGGTAGAGGGGGATTTGATCTACTGTAGCAGCAGCATAGCCTGAATGGGAATGCATCCTCCTGTGGCACTAGTCCCATCAGCATTAGTCTAATCTGCTAGCATCTGCTGTGCCAACAGGCCCAACGTATACAAACCCTCCAACTCAGTAGCATTAAGTGAGCCAGGCTCAGTGTTTCCTGAAACTCATATCCAATGGCACTGGAAAGCCCAGATATCACCTACTGTTATGAAAACATAAAAAACAATAACAGAAGACTGGCAACTTCAGAAAGAAAAGGCGAACAATGGAATGGGTGAAAACAAGTGGGATAAATATAAGAGACTATCATTAGTCTCATGAGTTTCTTAAATTCCCTATGATGGTCAAACAAAAATTATGACACCATCTGATGTGGTTCTCAATGTATATAAAGGAAATACTACAGAAAATCATACTTTAAAACTGGGGACTATTAAGAGACCTAAATGGAAGTAAAATTTTGAAACTTCACTTGAAGTAATAAAAGACAGATTCCAGTAGGCTATGATAAGTTACATATGTATAGTGTAAGGCCAAAAGCAACCACTAAGAAAACTATACAAACAGTATACACAAATGATTATAAATAAATTAGATTAAAATGGACTTACCAAAAAATGTTTAAGTAACCCACAAGAAGGCAAAATAAGAGAAACACAGGATTGAGAAACTAAGGTAAAAGACAAAACAAAAAATAAAATGGTAGACCTAATCTTTAACATAGCAATAATTACATTAACTGTAAATGATCTAAATAACCAAGTCAAAGACAGAGATTGGAAGAGTAGATGAAAAAATCACAAGCATGATCCAACTCTATACTGTCTATAAGAAGCTTACTTTAAACATCATGATATAGGTAGTTCAAAGTAAAAGGATGAAAAAGGTATATCATGTGAACATTCATCAGAAAAAGCAGGAATGGCTATATTAATATCAGATAAAGTAGATTTCAGAGCAAAGGAAATTATTAGGGGCAAAGAGGGTCATTACATAAAGATAACAGGAATAATCCACCTAGATGACCTAGTGATACTAAATGTGTGTGCACCAAACAACAGAACTTCAAAACACATGAAGCAAACACTGAAAAAGGTAAAAGGAGAGAATTTCAAATCCACAATTATTATTTGAGACTTCAACACAGCAATTTATAGAACTCCCAGAGAGAAAAATCAGCAAGGGTATGGAAGAACTGAAAACATCATCAATCAACAGGATATAACTGACATTTAAAGAACACACTCAATAAAAGCAGAATACATATTCAAGTGTCCATGGAACATTCACTCATATACCATACACTGGGTGATAAAAAAAAACATTAGCAGATTTAAAAGAATTAAAATCATAGAGAGTATATTCTCTAGCCATAATGGAACCAGACTAGAAATCAATAACAGAAAGACAACAGGAAAATCTTCAATCACATGAAAACTAAACATCACAATTCCAAATAACTCATGGGTAAAAAGTCAAGGAAAAATTTTTAAATGCATAGAATAAAAGAAAATGGAGATATAACAGATCAACATTTGTGGAATGAAGTGAAAGCAATGCTGAAAGGGAAGTCTATAGCACTAAATTGGGAAAGAAAATATTTCAAAGAAATAGTCTAATTTTCTATATTAAAATAGTAAAAACGGAAGAGGAAAAAACACTAAACAAGCAGAAAGAAGGAAATAATAAAGATGAAACAAAAATCCATGAAACTGAAAACAGGAAAATGGGGGGGGGGAGGAAATCAATGAAACAAAAGGCTGGTTCTTCAAAATAAACAATCTCATCAAGAAAGATGTAGCAAGACTGATCAAGATAAAAAGAGAGATGGCACAAATCACAGATATCAGAAATGCAACCAAGGATACCATGACATATCCTGCAGGTTAATAAGGGACAAGTTATTATGAACAAGTCTACACTATAAATTCAAAAATGTGGATGAAATGGACCAATGCGTCTACACCCAAAACTACCAAAACTCAGCCAAGATGAAAGAGACAATCTCAATTTTCCTGTAACTATGAGAAACACTGATTTTTCATTTAAAAACTCCCAAAAGAAATATTCAGGCTTAGATGTTTCACTTTTACCCAAGACTTAAAGAATTAACACCAATTTTACATGACTTGATAAGAAACAGAAGTAGAGGGAACAGTTCCTAATTAATTTTATGAAGCCAGTATTACCTTGATACCAAAACCAGACTGGGATAGTATAGAAAGAAGAAAACTACAGGCCAGTATTTTTTATGAAATTGGCTGTAAAAATCTTCAGCCAAATATTAGCAAATTAACTCCAGAAATATATAAAAAGAATAATATACCATGACCAAGTGGTATTTATTCCAGTTATGCAAAGTTGGTTAAATATTTGAAAATCAAACAATGTAATCTACCATAGCCAATAGATTAAGGGGGAAAAGTCATGTGATCCTAATCATTAATGCAGAGAAAGCATTTGACAAAATCCAATCCCATTCATGATTTAAAAAAAAAGAAGAAAAGAAACTCCAAGCAAACTAGGAATAGAAAAGGAACATACAGAAACTCATAACGATGATCTACAAACAACCTATACCGACATTATATTTAACTGTGAAAGACTGAACGCTTTCTCTGTAAGATCAGAAACAAGGCACCGATATCTGCTCTCACCACTTTTATTAAATATATTACTGGGGGTTCTAGTAAGAAAATAAAGCAAAAATAAATAAATAGATAAATTTAAAAGTTAAATTTTTAAAAAGTTTATTTAAAAGATGAAAGAACTATTCCTACTATGTTGAATAGGAAGGAATATATCCTCCTGAATGTTGAATAGTAATATATCCTATTATATTGAATAAGGAAAACTAAAACTGTCTATATCTGAAGATGAGATGATAATCTAAATGGAGAAAATACCAAGGAATCCACATAAAGCTTGAGAAATAATATTAGTTTGTAAATGTTTTAGAGTACAAGATCCACACAATTTTATCAAATTATGTATTAATAACAAATGTGTAGAAGCTTAAATAAAAATATGTGATGCCATTTACAACTGACCTAAATAAATACTTAAATAGAAGCCCAATAAGACATTTATAGGACCTCTATACTGAAAATTACAAAATGCTGATGAAGAAAATTTTAAAAGTCCCAAACAAAGAGGGAGACATACCTTGTTCACGGATTAGAAAACACAACATAATAAAGCTGTCAATTCTCCCCAAGTTAAGAGGCTTAACACAATTACTCTTAAAATGCCCTCAAGGTTTTTGTGGATATAGACAAGCTTATTCTAAGATTTATATGGTAGGAAGAGGCTGAAGAATAGCTAAAACAATTTGTAAAGGAAGATTAAAATGGGAGGAATTAATCTACCCAATTTCAAGATTTCGCAGTAGTGATGGAGGGTAGATACATAGATCAATGGAATGGAACAGAGAACCCAGCAATAGACTGACACAAATACATTTAACTTGGTTTTGACAGCAGTGCAAAAGCTATCAAGGAAGAATAGACTTTTCAAAAAATGGTACTGAAACAGTTGGACATCCCTCGACAAAAACAAACAAACAAACAATGAACCTTAACCTAAACCTTACACATCTTACACAAAAATTAAATCAAAGTGGATCATAATCTTAAATGTAAAAGCAGGACATTTTTAGAAAAAAAAAAAATAGGAGAAAATCTTTGGCATCTACAACTAGGTGAATAATTCTTAGACTTGACACCGAAAGTATGATCAATAAAAGCAAAAACTGATCAATTGGATCTCATCAAAATGAGTTAAAAATGCTTCATAGAAGATCCTTTTAAGTGGATGAAAACTCAAATTACACAGTGGGAAAACATATTTGAAAATCCCATAGGAGACAAATGACTTGTATCTATAATATACAAAGAACTCTCCAAACAACTTTAAAAAATCCAACTAGAGAATAGGCAGAAGACAGGAACAGACATTTCATGGAAGAGAATATACACATGGCAAAGAAGCACATGAAAAGATGTTCAACATCGTTAGCCATCAGGGAAATGCAAATTAAGACCATAATGAGATATCAGAGAATAACTAAAATTAAAGTATAGTGACAACATCAAATGCTAGCGAGTACGTAGAAAAATTATATCACATCACTGGTGGGAAAATAAAATGGTTTAGCCACTCTGAGAAACAGCTTGACAGTCTCTTTTAATCCTAAAAGTAGATTCACCCTACAATGCAGTAATTGTACTCTTGAGCATTTATCCAAAAGAAACAAAAACTTAATGAAGTTCCCACAGAAACTTACACATAAATGTTCATAGCAGTTTTATTTCTAATAGCCACAAACTGGCAACTCCCCAAATGTCTTTCAATGGGTGAATGTTGAAACAGATTGTGATAAAATCTTATGATAGAATACTACCGAGCAACAACAAGGAACAAATTATTAATATATGCAAAAATTGAAATGAACTTCAAGGGAATGATGCCGAGGGGAAAGTTTTTAAAAGCCAATCTCCGAAGATTAAGTAATTCATGATTATGTTTACATATTATTCTTAAAATAACAAAACTGTGGAGATGGAGAACAGATTAGAAGTTGCCAAGGGTTAGAGATGGGGGTAGAAGGTACAGCGGGGGAACTCTGTGAGGTTTTTGTGGTCCCAGTACAAATAATACAACAATCTTGGTTTTAATCCCTAAAGATTTTTAAAAGCAATTCCTAATAAGAGGTGTCCAGATATTTAGCAATGGCAGCAGATTAGAGGTATAGCTCCCCAACATGACAACTTCGAAAGAGATCTATACTATCAATACTAATTTAATGCATATGTTAATTTTTAAAAGGCCAGTCACAATACTTAAATGGTACATATCTTAACGATATTACTCTGGGTATCCAGCTATACCAAATGGACTAGCAGGATTTTCTGTCCATTCAATCTTATTTAAGACAGTAACTCTTATAATAAGACAGTTAAAAAAAGAAAAAGAAAAACAACAAACCTCAACTACAGTTGGATATTCTCACAGCAAGATGAGGTGAAAATACATAGCAGCGGTTCAAAAGCTTAAGCAGTGGCACCTAAATTTGGCTGCACATTAGAATCCTCTGAAGCACTTTTTAAAAACCCTCACACCGACGGTTGGTCATGCTAGACCAATACAATCATTTTAACTCTCCTCAGACGATGCCAATGTCTAGCCAGAACGGAGAACCAGCGGACTAAGCAGAAGGGGATGTTTCTACAAAGATCTCTTAACAATAAGTCCTCTCACCCAATCAAGATTTACCTCCCCGCAAAGGGGTAAAGAAGGCTAGATGTTGTCCATACTTGCTTAGCTTTAATTAGCACTTGTGACTTGCCCAAAACCTAGATCATGTTTCCCCTAAATTTCATGTTATTCCCTAAGTTTATCAAACCCAAGGCTAAGGGGTTTGCCAGGATGAGATTTTAAGTGCTCACACAGGGGAAGTCCCTGGCAAACCAGGACAGCGGTCACTCTACACTGCAATGTAAAGCATCCTAAATAACCCTGCCACTGCTCCCAGATACTAGTCTGTGCCAACCAGTGGAGAAAAGGCATTCTCCATTACTACCATGGCAAATGCTACTGTACTTACCTTGGCTAGTCCCTATCTTTTCCAGGCGCCACTCCCCTTCACCTGCTGGTGGACGCTTCGGCCAGCTGACAATGCAGATATTTTCAAACTTTAAGGTGAATAAAAATCATCTGGAGGGCCTGTTGTAACAGAGATCACTGAGCCCCACCAGAGTTGCTGATTCCATAGGGCTGGGACCGGGCCCTAAAACTTGAATATCTAACACATTATCAGGGGATGCTGGGAAAGCTGGTCAGGTAATGGTAAAGCTGGCCAGGAAAAAGAAACCCGACGTGTCAAGATCATAAAGTACGGAAGGGCAAGCCCGCCGGCAGTCCAGGCCGGGGTGGGGGGGACCTGGGTCCCCAGCCCTACAGGGCCAACGGCAGACCGGCTCGGGCGCCCCTCGGAAGCGCGGGGTCCCCGCTGCCGAGTCTGTGGCCCCGGCCGGCCCCGGCTCCCCTCTGCCCACCCTGCGCGCGGGGGCTGGAAACGGCCGTGGAGAACCAGGCAGGGCGGGAAGGGGGGCTCCAAAGAGGGTCTGGCGACTCGAGTCGCTCCGTTACTCGGTGGGCTCAGCGCGCGCCGTGGGGGAAGAGAGGTGGAGGTCCGGGAAGAGGGGACGGGCGGCACTCACGTAGACCAGCAGCAGCCATGGGTAGACGGCGGGCTCGGCCACCACGGGCGACTCCAGTCTCAGCTTCTCCCCCACGTTTTCGCGCGCGGCCCCCGCACCAGGCTAGTCTGGCGGTTGGGGGAGGGGCGGGGCGCCGCCGGCGGGGGCGGGACAGGCGGGCGGGCGGGCGGGAGGCTGAGGGGAGGGAGCCTGGCCTGGGCCTCAGCCGGCGCCGCCGCCGCCGCCGCCGCCGCCGGCCTGCTCCCGTCCGGCCCCCGGCTCCCTCTTTGTGGTCACAGGCCCGGGGCCTCCAGTGGTTCAGCCGGGCCCCGGCTCATTGTGCTTGCTCAGGCCGGCTGCCAACTGGGGCCGGCCTGAGCAAGCACAATGAGCCGGGGCCCGGCTGAACCACTCACTCGCGGCGAGCACCTCCCGCCCCGTGGACCCGCCCCCACGCACGCACGTACGCACGTACGAACGCACGCACGTACGCACGCAAGCACGCACGCACGTCTTCAGCTGCCCCCGGCCACACCCACCGGCCCGAAGTGGAGACCCGGGGAGACCCCTCGGGGCCTGGGGTGGCGGGTTCGACTCCCGCCCTTGACGTACCGTGACACCTCCCCCCCAATATGTTTCTAGGTATTATATGTATATATGAATATACTATTATATACACACTTGCGTATGAATTTATATGTGTATGTACATGCGCATATTTACATATAGGTGTGTGTGTGTACACATTGTATATATGTATGTGTATATATCTTATATATATGATATATGTATGTATATATACGATGAATTTCTATATACAGTACATATATATTTTTATGCTATATGCTTTTATATGTAGGTGTATATGTGTGTCTATATGTATGTACGTGTATGTATTGCATATATTATATGTGTATGTATGTATACTGTCTATATGCACACCTAAATATCTTTGTATGTGTGTATATACGTATGCTATATATGTACCTAGGTGTGTATATTGCATATGTTATACGTATGTGTACATACTGTATACAAACTATGCATTTTATATGTGTGTATGTATAGTGTATATGTATGTGTGTATTGTCTATATTGTGTGTATATGTGTGTATACATACTGTATATATACGAACTGCATTTTATATGTGTGTATATATGTATGTGTGTATTGTATATACTATGTGTGTATATGTGTGTACGCATACTGCATATGTACACAGCTGTATATTTTTGTATGCTTGTACATATGTACGTGTGTGTGTATATACACACACACCCCATATGGATTCTGTTTGTCTGGAGAACCCTCACTGATACGGACACTTATGACAATTGAGTACCTGCTCTTTGCCAGCCAGGGAGCCAAAGGCTTGTCTTTCGGTGTCTCCCTTAAGTATCACGAGTCCCAGGAGGGAAGGTGATGCTGCTCCTACCAGTTGAGGTGCCTCAGGGTCAGTTAGGTGGACAGGGCGGGGGGCTGGAGCCTGGTGGAGCCCAGGTGGAGTTCTAGCAGCAGTACAGCTTAGCAGTCCCACTTCCCCGGGTGCTTCTCACAAAGACGCCGAGGGAGAGTCGGGACCTGAAGGAGGGAATGAGGAAGCTTCCGTGGGTCCGCAAGCCCAGACCAAGGCTGACTCGTCAAGAGTGTTAGAGGTCAGGACTGTGGTTACCCTGGGGGTGGGCTTACACAGAGCCATTCATATCCTGAAAAAGTATCCATTCTGCTCTTGTTTGTATGGTTACCCCCCTCCCCCAAATCTTTTAAAAACAGATTCTCTTGGTTGCTGGGAACACACACGGGGAAGTTGTGTGTGAGGGGGTATGATCCAGGGGACAGGGAGGATAAGCCCCCCACTCGTAGGGCAAGGAGTGGCTCAGCTTTGTGAGCTGAGGATGGCCCACGAGGTTCCAGAGAGAAGGGTCCCTGCTCCGTTCCTGCTCTGTGCACCCCATTCCCAGCCTGAGAAGCCCAGAGCCACCCACCCCCCCGCAACACACACACACCAGGGAGGAGAGCCAGTCACCCTGGCTCCCAGCCTCCGGCTCCAAGGCTCCCGGCACTAGGAGCTATTTTCAGCTTTCATGCCCTAGGACACGGCCAGAGCTATTGTCTCCGGAAACTCTCTGTCTGTCTCTCGCCCGGCCTCCCTCCCTTCCTCCCTCCCTCCTCCGCTTCTTCCCCTCCAGCTCCATCTGTCCTCCCCTCCACCCTGCATTTCTACCCAGGATGGCTCACAGACAGCTGCTCCCCGTGCCCACCTGCCACCATTCCATGGATGTCAAAGCAAGCCCTGGGGACTTCCCTGGAGGTCCAGTGATTAAGACTCCGAGCTTCCACTGCAGGGGACGCGGGTTCGATCCCTGGTCAGGGACATAAGATCCCACATGCCACACAGCACGGCCAAAACAAAATGAATAAAGTTATAGTGATGAAACAGCCCTAGTGGTGCAAGGATGGGACGTATAGCTCTATGGTATAGAAAAAAGGTCCAGAAACAGATATATGAGAACTTGATATGATAGAAAGTGGGGAAATTAAGGAGTTTTCAATAAATGGCATTAGGACAATTGCATATCCATGTGGGGAAAAGTAAATTAGAAAAAAAAAAAGCAAGCCCTGGTCAGGTGTGACCTTGGGCCCAGGGCCATTGGCACAGGTTGTCATGTGGGATGTTCTTCCTTAGACTCCTCCCTCCCTCCTGTGTCACTGTCACTTCCTCCAGAACCTTCCTGGACTCCCCTCCACAAGCCCAGGGTGTGCCCTCACCCGCCCTGGATCACCAGAATTCCAATCCCGGCCCACCCTTCCCCGCCAGGTAGAGAACTGTGCATGGTCAATAAGACCGTAGAGGTCATTGGCCATTGCTATTGCAGCTGGAATTGTTACTGTGTTTAGATAGGGTGACCAACACCCGCCCCCAGTTTGCCCAGGACCGCTCAGGTTTGAGCGCTGGAACTCTGGGGAAACTCTCAGTCCTGGGGAACCCCAGAAGGCTGGTCAGCCTATTTAGGACAGATCTTTCACTTGATCTCCCAACCCCCGAGAGCCAGAAAGGGAATCTCCCCCCTCCTTCCATTGTAACCTTCATTCATTCATCCACTCATCCCTTTATTCAACTCCTTTATTCAGCAAGTATTTATGAAGCATCTACTACACAGCAGACACTCTTCTAGGTGCTGGGGACATAACAGCATCCCTGTCCTCAAAGAGCTCACGTTCTAGTGAGGGCAGCAAACAGTAAACTGAGAAGGTGTGATTTATTACATGGGGATGATGTCTCGGAGACCACTGCAGGGCAGGGGAGGTGGGAGAGGAAAGGGGCAGTTCTAAATGCAGGCGCTGACGGGATTGGGGCAGACCTTGCCCTGGGCCAGGCTGGTTGCTTCAACACAGCTGTCCTCGCCCAGAGCCATCCTGCCCCCGCCTCACCCAGTTCTTCCGTGATGTGTGGGGAAAATCTGTGGTTGTCACAACTGGGAGGGAGGGCCCCTGGAATCAAATGGGTGAGGCCAGGGATGCTGCTAAACCCCACACAGTGCCCAGGAGGGGCCCTCAGCAGAGGATGACCCGCCCCGAATAACCCCAGTGCCACGGGGGAGACCCTGCACTAATATTATTCAGACCCGCTGGTGCCCCGATTCCTGCACAGGCAGGGACTCTAACCGGCTCACCTCTGTATCCCGAGGTGACCTAGAGTGGGGCAGCCACGAGGGCTGAGATGAGTATCGGGGGTGAAATGACAAACCTCTGCACCCACTCTCCCCTCCGCACCCCAGGGGCGATGGTCTCTATCTCCTCCCCGTGCAGGTAGCTTTTCCCTGAGCCATTTCTTCTTGTCAAGGTCCCTGTCGCAGGTTGGGTTCCCCGAAGATGACGTTGAGAGCAAGGATTGGAGTGCAGGTGGTTGATGTGAGGCGTGCAGGAACAGATACAGCTGCCATAGGGTCCCACAATTCCACTCCCGGGCATAGATCCGGAGAAAACTCTAATTCAAAACTATACATACACCCCTGGCATTTCCCTGGTGGTCCAGTGGTTAAGAATCCATGCTTCCAGTGCAGGGGGCGTGGGCTCCATCTCTGGTCAGGGAACTAAGATCTCACATGCCGTGTGACAATAAAAGAAGAAAGAAAAAAGAAAGAAAGAAAGAGAGAAAGAGAGAAAGAGAGAGAAAGAAAGAAAGAAAGAAAGAAAGAGAAAGAGAGAGAGAGAAAGAAAGAAAGGAAGAAAGGAAGAAGGAAAGAAGAAAGAAAGAAAGATACATGCACCCCAACGTTCATTGCAGCACTATTTACAGTAGCCAAGACATGGAAGCTACCTAAATGTCCACTGATGGATGAATGGATAAAGAAGATGTGGTACATATATACAATGGAATATTATTCAGCCATAAAAAGAATGAAATAATGCTATTTGCAGCAACGTGGATGGACCTAGAGATTATCATACTAAGTGAAGTAAGTCAGAAGAGAAAGACAAATATCATATGATCTCACTTATATGTGAAATCTAAAATACGACACAAATGAACGCGTCTACAAAACAAAAACAGACTCACAGACATAGAGAACAGACTTGTGGTTGCCAAGGGGGAGAAACAGTGAGGGAGGGTTGGATTGGGAGTTTGGGGTTAGCAGATGCAAACTATTAAATATAGGATGGATAAACTACAACGTCCTACTGTCTAGCACAGGGAACTATATTCAGTATCCTGTGATAAGCCATAACGGAAAAGAAAAAAGTTTTATTTATAGGTTCCATCCCTAACTGAGCTGGCCCATCCCCTCCCATGTTTCTAAGTGCAGCCCGAGGCTGCAGACTTCCCACCCCACCGTGGTCTTCAGCTCCAGAGCAAGCCACCTGCGAACCACCCACATCTTCCCAGGGGCTGGCAACTCTCCTTTGCTACTGATTCCAAGACACATCCAAATAGCAAAAATGTGACCATGAAAAGAAACTCAGGCATGTTCAAATCAGGGAAATAACATTCTTAGCTCTGTTCAGTACTCGCTTAATTTTACAAGAGCTTAGAGTTACAAAAAAGTTGCAAAGATCTGTACAGAGTGTACAGAGTGCCGTGGACCCTGACCCAGTACCCCTATTTCCAACTCATTAGTACCTTAGTGTGACATGTTTATCCAACTAAGGAACCAAGATGGATACATTGTTATTAACTAAAGTCCACACTTTATTAGAATTTCCCTAGTGTTCCCCTAACATCCTTTTTCTGTCCCAGTCTCCTCTGGGCTGTGACATTTCTCAGACGTCGCTGGGTTTTGATACCTTGAAAGTTTTGAGGAGGACTGGTCAGGTGTTTTGTCCCTCAATTTGTTAGTCTGTTTGTTTTCTGATGTTTTCTTATGGTTGGTCTGGAGTTATGGGGTTTGGGGCGGAAGACCCAGACAGAGATAAAAATGCCATTCTCCTCAGGTCACATCAAGGATACACACCATCAACGGGACTTATGACAAACGATTTTACCCTTGATCACCTGGCCAGTATTGTCTTTTTTTTCTTGCTGCGTTGGGTCTTCGTTGCGTGTGGGCTTCTGTAGTTGTGGCACGGGGGCTCAGGAGTTCTGGCTCCCAGGATCTAGAGTGCAGGCTCAGTAGTTGTGGCCCACGGGCTTAGTTGATCTGCGGCACCTGGGATCTTCCCGGACCAGGGCTTGAACCTGTGTCCCCTGCATTGGCAGGCGGATTCTTTTCTTTTCTTTTTTTCTTTTGCAACCAAAACGTTAATCCCAAGGATTCTCACAAAACATATTACAAATGACAGCATGAAAAAAAAAATTGCACAGTAACTCAAAGTTCAGCTCTACAATATACTCTTAATCTGGCAGGACATTGGTATCTTGATAATCTCAAATTTCCAAAAAATATTACAAAGAGCTATGTATTCATGTACAGCAATCACAGAGGGGACGTATGACCTAACTCAAAGG